>NW_026556055.1:0-43144 GCF_029017545.1 Prosopis cineraria | reverse complement strand
ATCGAGTTTGTGTTCCTAACGTTAAAGAGATCAAAGGACATTATACTATTAGAAGCTCATCGGAGAAAGTTTACCATTCACCCTAGTACTACCAAGATGTACCAAGATATGCAGAAGTATTGGTGGTGGCATGCTATAAAGTAGATAAGGTGACTGAATATGTGTCCAAGTGTTTAAGTTGTCAGAAAGTCAAAATTGAACATCAGAAACCACCTAGTATGTTACAACCGTTAGAGAAATTTCAGAGTGAAAATGGGATAGCATTTTGATGGATTTCATCATAGGTTTGCCTTATACTCAAGCGGGTTATGATGTTATTTGGGTCATTGTGGATAGACTGACCAAGTCAGCTCACTTTTGGCTATTAGAGCAAATTATCTTATAAAAAAGTTTGCCGAAGTGTACTTATAAGAGGTAGTGGAGATTGCATGAAGTTTCAAAGGATGTAGTATCAAACTGTGATCCAAGATTCACATTGAACTTTTGGAAGACTTTGAATCAAGTATTGAGAGTATTTTGGAGCTCATAAATATCAAAGGTAAGCTTTTCTACTTAAATCTTCCTCTCTTCTTTCATTTTCTTGATGGTGAGGTAGCGCGTGAGCGTTTGATAATGGTGATTTTTAGTCTATAAAGCTATGGGTCTGAATCCATTGAGTTAAATAGTGGTAATGGAATTAGATTGAGCTAAGTAAACTTGGTATTTATTGTTTCATGATGATTGGTAGTTGGAGGACATTAAATGTCCAAAAATTCTCATATATATTATGGTTAGGAACAATATGGTTCATTAACGACATTTAAGAGCTCAATATTATTAATGAGAGTTTAAAGAAGCTAAGAAGCCTTACGGGTATTTTTATATGAGTCAAGAATAAAATTTGAGTATTAAGAAATGATGAAGTGTTAGTGGAAATAGCTTAAGTATGGATATTGATGTTTTGCATAGTAACTGCTTGTAGAGTAACTACCATTGACACTATTCAAGCTTCTTGGAAGCTTTGAAAGTAAGTAATTGAGGGGCGAAATCTTTGACTCTTCAAAAGTTTGAGGTAATTGAGGGAATTCTATCTTATACTTTTGTGCGTTTATTAGTTTATGGATTTATGATTGATCATTAAAATGTGTAAATTAAAAACAAATGCAAGTGTGGCTTGATTTATTAGAAAATCCACTAGATCAAATTCGACATAAAAGGGCAAAAATATCTACAAAGTAGTCAGCTATGAGCATAGTATCCTAAGTGGTGAAAAGGATAAAGATACTTATAACATTACATGAATGGGTGCAAAAGTAACCAGATCATTAACTTTGACTTAACACCATTAACTTTGACCATTAAATGCTGATTATGCATGTCACTTGTCAATCTTTGCTGACATGGACTAAGAAAGGGGCAAAAATACCTACAAAGTCATCGACTAGGAGCAAAAATACCCATAATATTACTAGAGTTAGTGCAAAAGTGACCAATATATCTAATCCCTTAAATGTTGACCGTTTAGTTGACACCTAAGTAGAAGTTGACTATTTTTTCCTTAATATAGACAAAAAAATTTTCAAGATAAATTTTTACAGATGTTGATCGATCATTGTATGAGTACCTATAATGTTACTTTAGTAGGTGCAATAGTGACCAATCCGTCAAAATCAATGCCATATAGTTTCTTTTCATCACCATATATCTCGCCCCTTCCTTTCTCTCTTTCCACTCATTTTTTCTATCTACAAAACTTGAAATTAATATAGTGAGATAGATTGTTCAAAATCGAAGATCAAGACTGAGCACATCTAGCTTAAGAACATTATCATAACCTTAAGCAATTGCATTCACGATAGATTCAAAAATTTTAAATTATTTTCACCACTGCTGTAAAGAAACAAGCAATTTAATTTGATATTCAATCAAAATGACATTTTCTCACATGATATTCATACAATAACAATTAACTTCTAGAGAATTTTATTTAGGAATATTTTTTGTCTACATCAGTGAAAAAAATAGTCAATTTTTCTTTGGGTGTCAACTAAATGGTCAACATTTAAGAAATTAGATGAATTAGTCACTTTTACACTAACTTTAGTAATGTTATAGGTATTTTTACCCCTGGCCTTTGACTTCGTGGGTATTTTTGTCACTTTTTTAGTCCACATCAGTAAAGACTGACATATGGTATGCACAATCAGCATTTAATGGTCAAAGTTAATGGTGTTAGGTCAAAGTTAATAATCTGATATTTTTGCACCCATCTATATAACATTATGGATATTTTTATCCTTTTCATCCCTTTAGGATATTGGGTACCCGTGGCTAACTACTTTGTGGGTATTTTTACCCTTTTGCCCTCAAATTTATGAGCTTTATGTCTTGTGATGTAAAATTTCTTTGAGAACATTATTGGTGGATTTTTATATTATGTTTATTGGGAGTTCAATGATTTTGCGAATTGAGAAGTAACATGAATCTTTATTTATGAGAAGTACAATGATTGTGAAGTTGGAGTTCAATGACTTATTTAGTTTGAAGTTTCATGAAAATGTATTTAGGAAGTTCAATGATTTGTGTAATGATAAACTTCAATGAAACTGATAATGTGAAGTTCTATGAACTGTATAAAGTGTGAATTATGGCATGAATATGCATTGCATGATCTTGAAAGGCAGGAGTTTGCCTAGGAAGAGGAGTAAATGATAAAATGCACGTGGTAAGGCCCCACCCGTGTTATGGTTTTCCTGGATTGATTATATCCATATTGTCTCCCTTGTTCAATGAGGGATCATCCTATTAGTTCAATGAGGAACTCGAACCTAGCTAGCTATCCATTGGTTCAATGAAGAAGCTAGTCTAGGGTGTATGACACCTCATAGTATGAGAAATGGGGAAAACTGTGTTCCATAAGTAAGTTGGGTGAGCCTTGATTGGGTAATCCCCTCATAAGTGTTTAGGCTAGGGAAGTCATGGAATATAGACTATCCCATTCAGTTATAGCTCATGGTTTCATATCAAAGGAATAAGAAGGATATAAGGGAGGTGTGATCATGCATATAGTCAGTAAAGGCACTTGCTTGTCTATATTGTGTCCCTAATAATGATATCACTAGTTGAATCTTAATTTCTTCTAATGTATTTGTCAATGAATTGTGTGACCAACTCTCTTTATAAGAAAAGTACTAAGAAGCATTATTTCTCAAGTAAATGTTATTATGTGAGTGGATTTGTGAATATCTATTTTCAAATGTTTTAATTACCATTTGCATGTAAATTAATTGATATGCATTATTATGAGTTAGTCCGACCTTGGTTACTGAGTAGTTATACTCACTTCATTATCTTCAATATTATAAGGAATAACTCGAGAGGTGTGGATAGAGAAAAATACCTAGAGGCTTAGGACTGTGATCCATAGTAGTAGGCCTCTTTATTTGAGTATTTATATGTGTATGACAATTTCAATTGCAAATTAGTAATTCTCATTTATTCCTTACTTGCATCACATGATTTGTAAATTGTACATGTATTTTGGGCCCCAGGGAGTGAGTCGATGAAAATGTGTTATTGTGATAGGGTCAAAATACTAATGTAAATGAGAGTAGAGCATATTATTAAATAATTTGGAGAACTTGCTGAAAATGGTGGGTAGACTCTCCCTTTTTATGTTTTTAAGTTTAAGGGGTTGAGTAGTGAAAATTTGATCTGGGAATATTTTATATGACACAGTATGTTACACAAGTTAGTTTTTATGATTTGTATGTGATCAAATTGTGTCGATGGATATTGGCATTTGGCATTTGGTTGGACACTTGATTTGTGAAAATTATTGTAGAAGTGTAAGTTTTGAAAAGTGTATCCAATTTTTGTTTTAGAAAGATTTTGAGTTTGAGACCAATGCCTTTAGTTAGAGCTCGGAAAGAACTTTTTGTAGACACCCCATTTATGTCATTCGGACGGAGATTTGGGGTAATGTCAACAGTTGGCCTTAAATGCTGTCAATTGACAGCAGAATTTACTGTCAAAATTCGTGCAATTGTATCACGATGCATGGTGCCACGAGTCGAGGCGCATGTCACAGAGGTGAACACATCGTGGCGCATGTTCAACAAGCCGTAGTGCATGCCTCAGAATTTTTTAGAATTCTTTTGTTTCAAATTCTTAAATAAATGCACTCACAGAAGTAATGGTCCCGTGCTTCTATATATTTATAAACTCTAATTTATCCAATTGCAAGATTTTGAAAATAATTTTAGTTTTGTGAATTTGGGTTCCCATTTTGCTAACCATTGAAAATTTGTATTTTAATAATTACTATAATCTCATTCCCTAATTACTTGAGATTTGGTTTTAATTATTTATATTAAAAGAAGGAGGATATACCACTTATCATATATATCTTTTATTTTGTTTGGCTTCCATTTATCCTTATTGATCCATTTAAAAAAAATGACAATTAGGAAACTTGTATCCTATTTGGATGGGAACAAATATGAGAAGAAATAAAACTATGGGAGAAACAAGAAGGAAAACCTTATTCTCTTTGGATAATGAAAGAAAAGTGAGGAGAAAAAATAAGTATAGAACCCACTACATTTTCTCTCTATAGGTGGAGAAATTTCGAGAAGAAATTTTTAATCCTATATTTTCCTTCACCCCCCCGCGATAAAACCCCCATATCATGGTCACACCTTCATTTTGATTCACTTCACATTAGACTATAGCCTTTCTAGTGATCTAGCCTCCACCTTTAAACTCTTCTTCAATCTCCAAGACTTCGGACTCCATTTCTTTCTTTCTTTTCTTTTGTTTTTTTTGTTTTTGCCATGAAAAGGGTGCAAATTCATTACTGAAACCAGGGAACCAATCTAAACCAACAACAAACAAAATAATGCATAATGAACAAATTTAAAGAAGAATCAGCCAATTCCTTCAAGGCTTCAGGCTCCATTTCAAACCTCCACAATTAGAGGACTTGTATATGCCACTTTAATATGAATTCTATTGCACTGTTTTTTTTTTTTTGGTTTCTTTATTCCTTTTCATTTTTGTGTTTATTAGTTCAAAACAATCATTTCTTTTATATGCTCTAGTTGGTGTTTAATATGGAACAATCTCCAAATCCAAAAAAAAAAGAAGGAACAATCTCTTATTGCTTATCATTGAATATATTTTTAAAATTTAAATAGAAAATTATCCATTTTGATTTTTTAGCTATTATATTTTATTTTAAAAAAACTATCCATTTTGATATTTAAGTAGAAAAATATAAAAATATAATTTTTGGCCAAATAGTTTTATTTCAAAATATTTTGATGGATTTTAATATGATTTTTTTAGTGTATTTTAATGGAACAATGACATAATATATCCAAATATAAGGGTATTATTGTCATTTTGATTTTTGTCTATTTTCTTTCCTCTATAATTTCCTCTGTCCATCCAAGCATAACAAGTGATAATTATTATCTCTCCAATTTTCTATCCTCTCAACTTTTCTTTCCATCCAAATGGAGATAAAGACATTGATAACAATTGAAATCCTCAATTATTGAATTGTCATAGAAGGATCATAGTCTTTATTTACAATTAAAAACAAATAATTATTGTAATAGCTAATGGAATGTGATCCATGGACTTAAGTATATGTGGTTGTGAATTTAAATAATGTTACTTGTATATCAATGGAAAGTCAATTATAAATCGATATATGATTATATGAACTTATGTATTATCACTTATGAATTGAAGGAGTCTATTACCTTTACTAAGGCGGGATGGCCATGTCTACATTAAATGAACAGTGCTCCGTCTCTTTTTTTTTGTTGTTATTATTTTGCGACCCTGGTCCAAGCTCCATCTACTGTGTGCATTAATTGTGTGTTCCACGTATGCCTACATATGAACAGTGCTCCATCTGTTCTCTTTTGTCCCGCCCAGTCAGAGTTCAATTACTGTGTCCATTAATTGCGCATCCCACCCGTCCATCTACTGTACTGTTATAATTATAATAATATTACACTATTATAATTATATTATAATATAATGATATCGGAAATAGAAATTCGAATGTTGTGGTATTAATATTATTATAATATTTAATGGTCCCTATTGATTTTTTCTCTCTCATCTCAACTAATATTCTGTATTTTATTTTGAATGTACTACTGTAACACAGCAAATGATGGTGAAAAAAAGGGCTAATCTTACGTCAATGATAAAAATTAAATGGGAAGGTCGGTGTATTAATTGGCGGGATTTCAAAAAATTTTGAACTCTTGGGGATTTTCACATTGCCGTTTCCAACCACCAGGTGATTTTAACGATTTTTAAATATATTGTTTGTCCATTATAGTTTTTGTATGCGAGTAACATCGCCAGTTGAAATTTTTGTCATCATATTCGTGCGTTTTTGTCCCAACATCTTCATTTGTCCTCCTTTAGTTATTCTTGTGGTTGAACCTTAGGAGAATTGTGTGTTTATGTTGGTGGGTTTGATGGCAGAGGGTGACTGTCCACAGTATTTTTCCCTGTTTTAATATATACTTTCTTTATGGACATTGTTTAACTCAACTTTTTCTTTCCTATTATGTTTGGCTATAAAAATAAATTAACAAGGGTTGTCTTATTAGTAGATCAAAGAATTGAGTGGGGAATTATTGTTATCCTGCTGGTGAGACTATCATCAGTTGACTATCATCCAATACATGGATCTAACTACTATATGTTTGGATAATGTTTTTAATTAATTAATTGATTTTTGGGCCAAAAATTAATATTTTTTCGAAAGCTGAGAGACCAAGTGTTTGTGAAAAAGCTAACAAAAAACATTGAAAAAAATTATAAAGAAAGCACATAATTTAATAAAAATAAAATTAAATTCTATTCTCTTTTCTTTTTTATCTTAATAAAATTTGAACCTTGTATCTTCAAAAAATGATATTTGGTATTTAAGAATCAAATTATATAGTAATCTATATAGTTAAAATTGATTCTAATTAAATTATTCAAATATTTTTAATTTTATTAAAATTAATTTTAGAAAAATAATATCCAAATAAATTATATTATAACATAATTAATTATAATTAAAATTTATCATTTAATTAATTATTTTAATAATTTATTATATTTAACTGAAATTCAAACTGATTATAATATAGAAAAAGATGGAGAAAGGAGAGGCCGATCTTGTGCCAACGGTTTAGATTAAATGGGACGGTCGATGGGTCAATTAAGGGGATTTCGACAATTTTTGAATTCTTGGTGATTTTTTGTGTTGCCATTTCACACCACCGGGAGAAATTTTAAATATATTTTTTGCTCACTGTGGTCTTCGTATGTGCGGAACAATCAATCAACAATCAAATACCCATATAAATTTAGGATCTTCATGTGAACAGTAAATGAAGAGTGGCCCCAACGTGAGCCTTTTTTTTTTAATCATCAAATACTCAGATACATTTATCCAGAATATTCCATAGCCTCGGTCCTTTAAGTATTTCCCCTATTTAACTTCTTGGCGCCTCTCCAATTTCCATTAGCAAGTTCTCATGATCATTTACTTCCCTTGGTTGCTCTGAATTTTGTCCGCCACTCTGCCACTTCTTCTTCTCTAATATCCTTATTTTCTCATGCATCCACGCTAGGTACGCCCTACCCATCCATCTATAGGTGTGGATGAGGAAGAGGATCCTTCAATTGCCCCT
Organism: Prosopis cineraria; assembly: GCF_029017545.1. Classification (NCBI taxonomy): domain Eukaryota; kingdom Viridiplantae; phylum Streptophyta; class Magnoliopsida; order Fabales; family Fabaceae; genus Prosopis; species Prosopis cineraria. The sequence continues at coordinate 35,447 of NW_026556055.1, read as the reverse complement.
TTTCTGGTAGGAGTCATCCGTTTGTGACTGTCGACGAGAACTTCAATTCACCCAACTTGATGGCAGAAGCTTTGTAAACTAAGGGTGAGATTGGAATCCACCTTTTAATCCAAGACCTTTACCACCTTACCATTCAAACCCATGATGGCGGAGAAGCGTTCGTAGTTTCTCACCCTTCACTATGTGACATATCTTTGTTCCACCTTCAACGGCCCTATTGAATCAAGTGGCTGAACTTTTTAAGATTGTCACTGTGCCTGGGATCTCCACTTCTGTCTAAGGGTTCCGACATGGCTTCCAGTGATTAGTGTTAAGCGAACACAGTTTTGTGGTGCCGGCAACGAGGTAATGTATGATTTGTGGGTTCTCTGTGTATTTTCCTTTCATTATATCGTTGTTACTGCTCATATTTTGATAAGCAATGTATGTGATGCAACAATTAAATGTGGGATGGATGGTTGCCTCCGTGATCCTTATCCAGACTACACTGTGTTAAAATCGGAGAGATATTTTGGTACTTTGGATTTCATTTCCTTTTGAATGTATTTTCCCTTTTCATTAAAAAAAATTAAAAGTACTTCTTAACGGATATATCATGATATCAAATGTTTCTACTATTCTCATTTTCATCAAAGACTGTAGCATTAGGTCAAAATAGACATAGTTAGCTGTACTCTTTTTATTTTTCAATTACTATTTCATGATACTTTAAAGTAGCTATTTTCTGATATACACGCTAACTCTAATAACCATAATTCATCTCTTGCAGTGGATTAACTGTAGCTGAATAAACATTCATGGTGTATATACAATGACTATGATGACAATCTAATCTCTACGATGTCCTAGCTGCTTTATGATTTTCATTATGGTTTTGCTTTCTTTACTTTATGAAATTTAGAGTGTAAGACCAGCAGTCTAACTTTTGCTTCGTTGGTGGATGAGAATGGTTGGGTTCAGGTGGTTTGAAATGTGTGGTTGTTTGTCAACTGAAATGCTTCACCAGGTAGAGGCCAAAACAATATTCTGTGTGATATTAAATCTCAAGGAAAGTAAATAAAGACTTCTGCTTGGCACATTATATGGATGATCCATGTTCAATATTCTATAAGTTATGAACAGCTTTTCCATATCCTTATTTCCTTCATTATAGGGCCTGTTTAGCCATGATGCAACTCTTTTATCTCTAGCTTTCTTGTCAGATTCTCAAATTTAGCTCCTAGCACAGCTTTAGCCATCAAGTCTGGTACTTGAAATTATTAGATGAATGAAGAAGTTTAAAAGTATTGTTTTTGAGCTTTTTCTTGATTAAATTTTTTGTCAAGCTCCACATATTTTGTTCTGTCAAGGTATACTATGTTATTTAGTATATTGATTATTGGGGCCATGTTATTACATTGATAGTTTCGTAGTTGCTTTAATAGCAATGCTTAACTCACTAGGAAGACATTTTCCTTGTGTATCTTCAAGCACCTGAAGATTCTGATGACACAAGTTACGTAATTTTGCAACTTTGATACATGTATAGGATGAGAAATGTAAATAATACTTTATGTTATGTTGTTCTATGTCATCTTTTCTAATTTAAAGTTTAAAAATAATTCAGATTTATTCAATAATACCAACCATCAAAATCTCTACATTTTAACATACGAAATCCATTTATTGTTACATAAGGTATATATCTAAAAAAAAAAGTGACCGACTTGTATTACTTCACATAAAGGACGGGTTTGGAAAAAGGTTGGGCCAGCCGATCTATCCATTGAGTTCTTTAGATTTCTGATATTAAACCATTACATGAATTTACCACTCTCTTAAAGTACAACAAAGCTGAACAGGTCGGCTGACATATTTACGCTACATCCAGTGGACAGTTTCACCACCAAAAACAATCCTATGGCAAGCCTTGACTCATGCGATATATTGCTCTCTATTTCGCTTATTATTATTGATACTAACGTGGTATCGTCATATGCCGCACCAACATCTTGTCCCTTATTTCAAGTACTGGATCTTTGTAATGTGTCTTGGTCCGTCGACGGATACATTTTAATGTCCATACCTTTAGCAAAACACATAAAATAGGCCTATCACCAAATAAAAAATTGGATTTTATTAGCGTCACAAAGCCACATCAATTATTAAACAACTACATTTTATTTCTCGAACTCTTAATAGTAATGTAAAAATAAACTTAAGCTTGTATAGTATTAAAATAAACATTAGTATATTATGATTTTTAAAAACGTTAGTTGTGATTTTAATTTTATAAAAAAATAATTTTTTAATTATGCTCTTATTAAATACTCTATATAAATACTTTAATAATAACAATTAAAATTCTACAAATATTTTTTAAAAAAGTATAATAAATGAAGTAAAAATATTACAGAAAAATAATCATAATAATAGTAGACACCTTATATTTTAAATTATTTAAAATTTTTAAAAAATATCTTATATTAAAATCTAGAGGAAATGTTTTCAGTATTAGTATAATATTCAACATTTATTTTCTCTGACTCACAAACCAAACTTTTTCAGTTATAAGTTGTTCATAATCTTTCGTTTTTTTATCTACTAATTAATATTTACAAGAACTACTATAAAAAAAAATTAAAAAAGAGGTACCGGAATTTGTTTACAATAAAGGACAAATTTTATTTAAAATCATTTGACGCCCAAAAGACATATTCATTACACGGGGTAAAATCTAGTTACTTGTAAATTTTAGAAATGTTAATAGTAAATTTATGAAACTTTTAATGAATGAATAGATAAAATAATGAATTCATGCATAACTTGTGTTTTAGAAATAGTTAGTTGTATACTTAAAAATATATGAAACATCAGTTGTAAATGAATATAAATAGTATTAACTGTAAATAAATATTTAGAGACTCTTGATTTTCTTGAATATTCATTCACAATTAATTTTTCATGTATTCATAAATAGCTTTTTAAAAATTTACGAGTGGTTTTACTTAAATTTTTAAATAACGATGTATATATTTATGAAACTATCCATCCACTTATAATTAACTTTTTATATATTCACAAGTAATCTTCCTTAAATTCACAAGTGACTTTCTATTGGTTATTTCAAAAATTAAAAGTATTTTAATTACAAATAAAGACTATGGTCTTTTTCTAATATTTCAATATTTTGAGGCCTCCCATTGTACGAATGTCTATACATGATTCCTAATTGTCATTTGCCCTTAAAAATTCCACTTTCAGGGATTTTTGTGTCGCATTTTTGACTGGATTAATCTGGACTTTGCATGGGCTCGGCCCGTCGAGCATCTTGCTATCTTGAGTCGGGCTTAATGACAAGCTCAAAATTATAGCCCATGGACAATAAATACTCAGGCCCAACAAAAAGCCCATATTAAGTTCCTTTATAAATCCTGGCATTTGCATCAACCTTGAGGAAGACTATTGTACCCAAAAAAAAAAAAAAAAAACTCGAGGGACTAATGTCGGCGTGTTGCAATTCTAATTCAATGAGGTTGTGATATACTCCGTCCATTTCAGTTTATAAAATATTTTTTTAAAATGATTTAATATTTTTAAATATAAGATATTTTGATCAAAATAGGGTTTTATTTATGACAACTATTTCAATATTGCCTATTCTTATTTCACTCTTTAAATAAATTTATTTTCTTTTCTTTTATTAATGAAGAGCATTTTTAAAAGTTTATAAAAAATTTAAATTATAAATTGTATTTAATAAATTTTAATGATATTTGTAATTTGAAAAAAATTATCTTACAAATTAAAACGAGTGAGAAATACCAGGCCAAAGTTTTTTGACATTAGGTCAGCAAGTGACACCTTCAATTTTTAGGGGGGAAAATAATTAATTTCAGCCACTTTTTATCTTTTGTTGCGTGAACCATATGCGCATTATTGGTATAATATTGATTTGACACAATAGTGTTCATGTACATGTATATATTAAGATTAAGATTGATTTGACACAATAGTGTTCATGCACATGTATATCCAATATTCCCTCTACTTCTATTTAAACGTGACTTCGAAGATATTTCATCTGATTATAAGAAAAATTTTAAAATTTATTAACTATTTTTAACAATTTGATAAGTTTTTAATTTTATTTTTATTAAATATATATATTTTACTTCTTCCCTCCCCAACATTTAGTAAGATGTAAAAAGAGAAAATGATAAAAAGTCAATAACATATATTATAAAAAAGGATTGAAATGGGTATAATTCAAATACTGTCAAGTGAGTTTCACTATTCTACGTATCTCTCTCTTAACTGGACTGTAGAGTGGGTAAAAAATAATAACAATAATAAAATTAAGGTCTTAGTATAATACTTAATAGTTAACTTTATATACTTAATATATTTTTATTCAATCAAATCAAGACAAAATGAATTTTAACTATATTAATAATATGAATTTGTTATAAAATTAAAAACATATGAAGATATTTATGTTTTCATTTCATTAAAAATAAACATGTTAAATATATAAAACTACACACACAAATTTTTTTTGGCTCAAATTAAATCTAAATGAGGATGATGATTTGAGGATGCGTTTGGAAGAAAGAAATGTGAGTTTCTAGATTATGATTATCCAGGATAAAGTGGAATCAATTCTATCACTCAAATTAGACAGCTTGAATATATTGGCTTATCTATCCTACTTTTTCTCTCCAAACTGGAATAATACAAACCACTCTTCTTCCTTTTCCATCGCATTTAATTAATTAAAACTATAGATATTATAATTTAAAGGGGGAAAATTCAGAGAGTTCGAATTAACGATACTATTTTTTCAATAGAGTTCTTATTTGCAAAAAAATATTATTTAAATATACTTCAATAACGCTTTGCATACTTTGTTTTTGCAAATTATAAGATCAATTGTGACAAAACCATTCCAAAGGAGTAAAGGAGCAAGAACAAGAGAAGAATTAGTTTACATGGCTTTAATTTTATTAGTTTCTTTGTTATAATGTTAAACACTAAGTTATAATTCTAAAAACAAGAGCATTTGCATATTAGGATGAAGCTAATTTGAAAGATAATTCTTAGGCTCATACACTCATGGTCTTTGAAACTTAGAAAATATATTTATACATTTTATGCTCTCAATCTCATCCTTGCAAGTTCTAGTTAGAACACATGTGCGTTAGGAAAAGATGCCTTAAATTGTGCTCTTTTAGAAACTTACTTATGAGTTTAAAAGTTTTAGAATGACATTGTCTCTGACATATGCTCAAACACTTGAGTTTCATATTGAAACACTTGAGTTTTTGAGCTTCATAGAAGAGATGTTTCTACCTAACTCAAACACACAAGCTTAAGGAGTTAGGCACATGAGTTTTAGAGTGGCAGAGAGGATCCTAGTTCTGTCAACTTAGAATACACAAGTTTTAGCACTAAACATGCTGAGTTTTAGAGTGACAATATTAACCAATTAAGGTTTTGGACTTCTCATCCTCGCAATGTTAAGTTTTTATCCTCGCAAATACTAGCCTATTTTGTCACAGCTTGAGTCTTGAGCTCACCCATCCTCATGAGTTTTAATGACAAATATGCAAGTTTTATTCTAATCTTAAGTTTGCCTAAGTCAGAGTCTTAAACACTTGTGCCAACTTATTTCAAGCTAAGTGTTCAAAACTCGTTTAACTCATACTTATGTGTTGTGGATCTCACCCATGCGTTTCTCTAAGTGTTTAAGAATTCATTCACTTGGATCTATTTCTCATGTGAACAAGGTAGCCTCCATGTGTGTTTCATTAATGTTCCAGAGAAGCTTGTGCTTTTACCTTCTTAAAACATATGAGTTTTAGTTAGCTTCCATGCATGTATTAGACCAAGGTTTAATTTCTTGAAGCCTTTCTACCTTACTCATCCACTATAGAATAAACCTAAAACATGCAAGTTTTAATGTTTTGACAAGCATTTAATGAATTTTGTAAATAAAGTACTTTTTCATAATTTCTACTTTCATACACGCAATGCAACAACTTCAAATGATTAGTTGACATCTCTAATAGTTATAATCATTCTCATACTATAAATATAACCTCATTTAAGTGATTGCATTCGTTATTTTACTTACATGCATTAAGTAGTGTTTTAAAAAAAAGTCTTCTATATTGTTAGTTTATAAGCTTTCATTGTATTTCCATATATTCTTATGAAGAGTTTGGAGCTTTGATTACTTACTCTATATTCTAAAGCCCTAAGGAAAGATTTTCCTTAAGTATTTGTTAATTACAAAGGTTTTGTAAGAGAAGTTTTGGAGTGAGTTCAAGACTTGCAAATCTTGGTAATTGTACTATAGTTGCAAGTACTATTAAACTTGTGATTTTAGTAAAAATTCTCAAATGTGATTTTGATAACTAAACATATATTAAGTGGTTAGTCTAAACTAGTATAAATTCTTATGTTAAAATTTTTTCTTTCTGTTTGGGCTAAATATGAAACGTTACTCAAATAGGTCACGAGACTAGTTGAGTTGAGTAATTGAAATGTCAGGCCCAATATAAACAAAAGAGGTCGGCTCCGAAGCTCAATGAAGTCCACAACATATAAACATGCTGAAATTCCGTCAGCTTCAAATATCAGAATGTTGGCATGAAGACACGATCCTAAGTAATGCTGAAATCTATGCCCAAGTTGTTTGATGAAACGGGCTGTTGATCAAAATGAAGAGACCGTGCCATGAGTTTCGTGGGATTCTTGAATCTTCAGTAGAACATGCTAAGTTTCAAAGGAAAGTCTTCTGCTATCAGACACTATAAATAGGAAGAAGAAAAAACAGAGAGGACAGTCAACATTTGATCAAAACTCGCCTAATTTCCATTTACTAGCCCTTTTTCGTTTTTAGTTTGTAGTCTATAATTTTCAAACACTTCAATAAAATTATACACTTGTTCTATCAAAGCCTACTATCTTTTTACATCCGAACAAACTGTGGTAAGAAAACTCAGAATCCTTTCGTTATCTATTTGAGACCCAGCGTCTCTGGTACGCCTGGTATTTGTTGTTCAATCATAAACACTTTCCTAAACTTCATATGATTTAAAAGCTTTTTATTTAACTTTTTCTTGATAAAAACTTAGTTATTGTTCTATTGGGAAAATGTTTTGAAAAATTTGAGAACACTCAATTCACCTTTCTTGGGCAGCTTATTTAAGATAATACACCCTTAATATTCAAACGCCAAGGCCATTATACATCTATACATATAATTTTGTAGGAAAATATGTTTAATTAATTACATGAATATATTAACTATTAAGTATGTTTTAAAAGTGAGAACATCCAGTTTTTTCACTTTAACCATAACCTTAATTTTAATTATATATCATGCGAATGTAAAACACGTGAATTTTTTAAATCCCAATGTTTATAACAAAGAATATTCTCTGAATTTTTAAATAATTTGTGAATATGATTGATGAATATAATAGTAATATCTATCACAAATGGAATTTCTACGTTGTCATTCATCAAAAAAAGATAGCTTTGTAATTTTTTTGGGACAATAAACCTTAATTAAATGACATAGAATTTTAAAAATCCAAGATACCTAATACCATGAGATGCGTTCAGCATTTTTATTGCAACTATATATTTTAAAATTCGAACTTGAAACATCAAGGTACATTAATTTCACTCCCCATCTCAACTAGATAAACTAAACGTTTTTCAGTGTATTGATAATTTTCATTGAAGGTGTATGTGTGTGTTTATATATGTTAGAAATATGCTTGAAGATAGACAGCAAGCAATTCATGTTGACAAATGTATGTGAGTAACAATCACAAATTAAATGTCATACACACACACACACATTAAATAAATTTTTTTAAAAAAATAACAAAACTATTACTAAAACTCTAGAAAATCTCTAGCTTCTTGCCAATAATTATCATTAAATATTTTTAGTATTATACATTTATATACATAAACTACTAAAAGCAAAGTTATTACTTATTCGCATAGTCATAATGTCTCTTCCTAAATTAGATGGATGATATTAACGTGAAATATTAATAGTGCCGTTTGGATTGAAGAATTAATCAGGTTGACAACTTAAATATTAATTAACTATACAAATTTAAGAAAACCCAAAAAATTTGACTAATCTACAAACTAAATTACACATGCTTTAGAAATTTCATCAACTTTTTTTTTTTTGAAAAATCAATACAACTACTATTATTGTTATTTGTATATTAAAAATAATATTTAAAAAATCAGATCAGATTGACGGGCTCAACTGGTTAGACCAAAAATCAGCACTTGATCAGTCCAAGATAACCCAAAAAACCGGGTTACAATGGAACCGGTCCATGACCAGTTAAACCGGTCAACAATGGGATTAACCGGTCAAAACCTTGACTAAAAAAGCCGTGAGATTTGTAATTATATGTGGATTCTCAATAATATAGTCAAACAAGTTGACGTTATGATGCAATGTATGAAAAGAGCAGAGATGGGGGCCCACAGCAGCATGACGGTGGTGATGGCGATGGGATAACACAAACAATTCTCCAAAGCGAATATTTATATTGGGTGGATTTGAAATTTATTATCCACTTTCTACATTGTTATGCACCAACGAATATTTATCCATCTTTTCACTTGATTGTGACTCTCACTTTATTTATATATTACAGGAGAATGATAATAAAATTTTTTAAAAAATAAATTAATAATAATTAAGTTTTTAATAAATTTTTTATAAAATAAATTATAAATATTAATTTAAATAATTATAAATTAATTATTATATTTAAACTTTAAATATTATATTTATAATTGATACTTTTAAATTTATAACTGTAAGAATCAATATTTATAACTAATATTTTTAAAAAAATATTAAAAATTTAATTATCATTAATTTTTTATTTTGGTACTTCACCATCATTCTCCATTGTCATATCTTTTATTCTTCCGCCACCCATGTAAACATTTCATTAAATTTTAAATTAATTTCATTCACCCCGTATCTGTCAATAATCATCACTGTATATCTAAATTCATCATCTCTCACCCTTCTCTTTATTATTCTCTTCTTATATAAAAATATAAAATATTTATAACTAAATTTCACTTTGTAATAAAGTAATTATATACTTTTAAACTAATTATATCTTTTCATATTTACTTTTATTAAAAACTCTACAATAAATATAAAGTCATTTATTAATATGAATACTTTTAAAAAAAGACAATAATTACATCTCAAAAGATTAAAAATGTCATATATTTTTTAACATTTAACTCCTCAAAAAATACCTTATATTTGCAAGTGAAGGGAGTATAAAAATATATCTTGTCATTTATCATTATTTTTCTCAAAATCCGAATAAATTTAGAATATAACAGCAAGAAGGCAATATGTTATATTTAGAATTTAAATATTATATTTATAATTAAAATTTTTAAATTTATAATTGTTTGACTCATATTTATAACTGATTTTTTTAAAAAAATATTAAGAATTTAATTATCATTAATTTTTTCTTTTGATATTGTCATTCTCTCTATATTATATCTATTATTCTTCTGCACTGCCGCCCATGCAAACATTTCATTAAATTTTAAATTGATTTCATTCCCCTCGTATCTGTCAATAATCATCACTGTATATCTAGAATCATCATCTCCAACCTTTCTCTTTGTTATATATATCTTCCCATTTTTTTATTAATTAACACTATAATAATTATTATTTTTCTCAAAACCAGAATAAATTTAGAACATAACAGCTAGGGCACAATAATAGTAATTCTCATCCTCAGAACTTCTATCTTTAATTTGTCCATTATAAAAAGTGCACAAAGGATTTAATATTATGTATTTCTTTTGGCAAAAAAAAAGATTTAATATTATGAAATTATAGTGTTTGAGAATTTGAATTGGATCAAAATTAAGCGAAAAATCCTGGGCATGTTTAATTTTTAATTTCAATATTTAAAAATTATTTCCAATTTTTAATAAAAAAACTACTTAATATTTTTATTTAAAAAAATCAGAAAATAGTAAAATCATGTTTGAGTTGTTTATTTTTTTAAACACACACACCCCATATTTAGTTACTCCTTTCATCCTTATATACAATGTATTTTCTATAAGTTTAATTTTTCCTTAAATATATAAAATGTCATGATATTTTTGAGTAATTAGACATTTTTGTTCTTATTTTGAAAAAAAAAGATATATTAATTGTGTGCTTATATCTATTACCGCCATGATATTAATTAACACTATTAGGTGCAAAATTAAAAAATATTATGATTTAATGTGATTTCAACTATATAACAACCTTTTATTAATATGCAAGATTCAATTAAAAATATTTTATATATAGTGATGGAGGGAGAATTTGAAATTACTATCACCATGTGTGTGGCCATCGCCAATATTTACTGATTGTTGCCATTGACCCTTACTATTAGCTACCATCATTGACCATTATCATTTAACTCCACCATCAGTCATCACCAACTATCCATTACTACTGGCTGTTGCCAACTAATGACCATTGACTACTATGTATTATTATTAGTTATTATTAACTATCACCAATAACCATTACCAAGCATCACTTTGTATATGAAATGCCAATTGCCATTGTCAGGCCACCTTCACTAGCATCTATCATTAATCATGGTCGACTATTATTATAAACCATCACCATTATGGATTGATTTTGTTTCATATCTTTAATTTTTTTAAAAAAATTAACACAATATAATCAACTGGATTTTTTATGGTTTATTTTTTTAAAAAATAAATTTTAAAAGTTTGATTTGTAAAGTAGTTTTTAAAAATAAAAAATGGGAACAAAATTAAACAAAACTCTTAATTATAGCTAGCCAGCATCTCCGCAAGCATCTATCCGCTTAATTATATGAATCAAGCATTTAAGTTTGATCCGATATTATACCAAGAAATTTGAATTTGTGAAGAGATTAATTAGAACTCATGGCCAACATGATGTAACATAAGAGTGCTCTATAGGGAGAGAGAGAGAGATATATATATATATATATATATATCAGAGATTGACGATTATCTATCATCATATTATAGTAGAATTATAATGCGAGGAATATTCCAATCTCCAGAAGCCGCAAGTAGCACGTAGTGTAAAAGAACAAATTAAAAACAGATCGAGGTTAATGAAGCAGACAAGCAGGTTTTGTTTTTCTTAGGGTTTCTGACGTAATTAATGGGGCAGTGTTTGGGAGTAGTACTGAAGATCATTAAAGCCAGATAGCTCCAGCATCTTTGAGCATTCTCTTGAGGGAGCCATTGAGGTGAAGGGTCATAACAGTGTTGGCGGAACCTACAAATCGGCCGCCGACAAACACCGCCGGCACGGCCGGGTTGCAGCCGAGCCTCATGAGAGCCCACTCCATCTCCTTTCCCCTCGAATCCTCGTCCAGCTCGTAAACCGCCGGTCCAACCCCTTGCTCGTAGAACAACCTCTTGATCGCATGGCACATCCCGCACGAGTTCTTGCTGAATATCACCACCGCCTTCTGCGACACCAACTTTGCCACTCGGTCCATCATCAATCAAAGAAGTCCCAAACACCAAGAGGAAGGATCTATTATTCGCAGAGCTAGTTATAGCAGTGAAGGATATATATATATATATATATGATGTGTGGCTGTTGGGTTTTGGGTTGTGATGACATGGAGGATGAAGAGGAGGGATTGTGCATTTATATGGGGGATGATTGATGGAACAGGAGGATGTGAGAAATATTTGAATTTAATAAAATGAAAAAGAAAGGTTCTTTTTGGGTTTGATTCTTCTCAAGAAGATGAAGATGGGGTTGATGTGTTAGTTGCTAACTCAACTAGCATTACGAATCTATTGCATGCTCCAGAGATAGACAGATTTCAGATATGCCAAACAATGCCTATGATTAATCCAGACTATAAGAATTTACACCCAAATTATATATGTGTATATATACACATTTAGTGTAAAAGAGTAAATTATCCTTTAAATTATTGGTCTAAGAGCATCTGGGATACAAAACACATTTTGGTATGATATTCCTTTTCAACTTTTAAAAAATGGTACAACAGACTCTTATTGTTAATAAAAGTGAATTTTAACCATTAATTGATAAAAAAATAATAGAAAAGAGCCTCAATTTTTTTTAAAACCACCAAATTCATAGTTAAAGATGCAAAAATTATAGACAAGGACCCAACAATAAATTACATAATAGGATTAAGAAAATTTTATTGGTCTTTTTTTGTAATTTTGTGAGGTTTTTTTAATCAACTAACAGTTAAAGTTAACTTTTTGTTAATAACAGGGGTGAGATTGCTCCATTTTTAAAAGTTGAAGGAAACATTACACCACAAATGAGTTTAAGGTCCTAGACGCTCATGAACTTATAATTTAGAGAGCATTTTCTCTTTTATCCTATAATAATAATATTAAATTATGTGGTCATGTAGAAGAAATGGGTAGCATAATTTTTTTTAATTTAACTATTAGATTTGAGTATTGTTAGGCCTAATCAAAGTAATTCTCTTTTAAAACTATGTATTTTCTGCATTAATGTGACTTGAACTTGAGACCCTTGCACAAGCAGTTATATAATTTCTTTCACTATAATCAACATCTATTGGTAAACCAGCAAGATTGTGAATTGTCTTAATTTATAATGTTAGCAAAATAGACATCATTGGGGCTAATAACTCATGGTCCTTATGGATATTTTTTAAAAGTAGAAGAAGTAATTAATATAATGTTGCAAATAATGGATCAAATAAAAGGAATGAGAAAGAAAATAAACCACATGGACTAAAAACAAACAATGCCGAGGTGATAATTTTCCATATATATATACACACTAGCACACAAGTATGAAGTGTATGTTTATATATTGGTGAATATGAATCACAATTCATGTATATATGTTGGATTCAAAACAAACAACTATGACGCATTGAATCTGTAATCGGTTTATAAGTGATAAAATACGTAATTGGTATCCTTAAAAATAAGTTCTTAATTAAGTTGGAGATCGAACTGTGAATATGGAAAAGAAAATTAAGTAATCATCTTGGTTCGGTGAAATAGAGTTTTTCACCATTGATTTTGACCCTCCAGATATATTAAATTTAAATTAGTGGATGGCATCAAATAATATATAATAATTAAATTTGTTAGGAAAAGACGGGGGAAAAAAATAAAGAAGAAGGGAATGAGATGCAAGGACCATGTGGACGAAAATGACCTCGACACATTTCTTTACATGCGTGAGCATGAGCATGAGTGTCCGCAAAGAATGTCAACTTTGGATAAGTGGATGTGCAAACGAATAATCAACTTCAATGACCTTCCGAACACTACTTTAATTTCCAACTTGCCCTCATTTTATAAAACTCGCCATTATTTGTTATTTCTTCCCTTTTTTATTTCATAAATTTTAAGAAAGTTGGTTGGGGAGCTCTCACCAAATGAGGGCATGCCTTTATACTCAAAAGAATACTTACAAAAATATTTACAGATTATTCATCACTAAAATATTCAAATTGACAGTGAGATTTAAATTACACATGGACTTAAATTACATATATGCCGTACATAGAGGGAATCAATGCTAATCCCTCCTTGTTCAACCAAGAATTTCGGAATTCTATTCTTTATCTGTTTAACTTGTATTCTTCGTCAAATTTATCTTCCTCTTGGCAACAATTTAGCTTGTCCATACTAAACAATAGCATTCAATCTCTTTGGAACTCTATTGTGTTTGGATGGTCAATCTGGGCATATAAGGTTTAAGCCAAACACTTTTCTCAATCAAACTTTGCATCAATGGAACATGGAGGTTTAGTAAGAACTTTCTTGGAAAAAAGGAAAATGAAAATAATATCCTACTTCTATACACTAGTACAAAAATGACTTTTTATAGTGGTTAAAAATGACTTTTTATAGTGGTTAAAGAGGTGATGTTGTTCTAGGGGGTGGAAAGTCCCTCTTTTTACATCGATTATAAACCTGATGTAAAAATTAAATTTTTTACATCGATTATAGAGCCGATGTTAAAAATTATATACAAGAAAATAAAAAAAATAACCTTAACTTTATAACCGGTGTAAAAAGTATCATATTCTACAACAGTTATGGTAATAATCGTGTAAAAAGTATTTTATTTTTTTATACTATATTTATTTTATCAATTTTACCCATTCCTGAGCATAAAAATTGCCAAATCAGATAGTCCAATTAATTTACAATTGTTTATCAAGTATTTATCAACTATACAAAGCTATTTAACTATTAAAAAAAACTAATAATTGTCTAAATTATCAAAATTGCCATTCCTATGCATAAAAATTGCCAAATCAGACAGCTCAATTTATTTACAATTGTTTATCAAGTATTTATCAACTATACAAAACTATTTAACTATTAGAAAAACTAATAATTGTCTAAATTGTGTCAACTATCAAAATTAAAACATGTCTAAAAGTAATAAAAAACTTCACAAGTTCTCCACAAAATAGATTGCCCAACGTATGCGGATGTCTTCAATTTCAGCTTCAAAAAATGCATCCGAATTGTCGAACATCTAAAATTTAATTCATAAAATAGGCATATTAATCAATCTCAAATAACATAATAAAATAAAATTTTTAAAAATATATTTACTTCTTTTGTAAATTCGGTTATGCCTAATATGATAATATTGAACATGTCTCATGACATATAGACAGCATAAGTTTGTCCTCACTGGTTGTCTATAACTCTGTATGAGAATAAATCATAAAAAATTAGTAAGAAATCTTAATAATTGAACATATTAATAAAGTATAGCATCACCTTTGGCTTAATCCATGTGGGATCCTTGAGCTCATGTCCATGCTTTTGTAAGACTACATTTTGATATCTTCTCATTGCCCTATGATCAAGATTACCAAGTTAGTAAAAATATTCAAAAAAAATTAAATTAAATAGTTTAGTAAAAGTATTCTTACAAGTCTATCGTCTTCTTCATTTTTTTCCCAAGTTTGTAATGGAAGGAGCATAAAAAGACGATAGTGTTGCTCTTCATTGAAAGAACAAATAACTGTCAATGGTCCCTGCTAAATATGATACAAGTTAAAGTAAATCCATATTAAAAAACTATTAATTATAAATTGTTCCTTATTAGTGCACATATGGAGCTATAAAAATGTCCTTTTTGACTTCACATATTCTCAGTTGGAGGTACACGGCCCTTAACTTTGGAGTATTAACTTTCTCTGTCATGTGATAAGGGCAAAGGAATCCAAACTTATCACCTTTGCCTGATGTAATGCACAAATGATGAAGATACCTACAACAATGCAATTATATTAGCTTACTAAACTTGATGATTAAATTTACTTACAACAATGCAATTATATAAAGAAAAATATACTTACATCATAAATAGTTCAATGTGTGGTGTGGTAAGCTGATTATTTGATAGAAGTCGAACCAAATCTTCTTATTCAATTGTCACTATCATGTCTTTCTTACCCACAACCTCCGGATCCATTTCTAAACTCTTGAATTTGAATGATAAATCATACGCCATTAAGATCATTTACTAATGCGGAGTCAATGAGGGTTGTGGAAGCTTTGGGAGATTCGGCGAGGAAAGCTTCAACATAATAAAAAGGCAAGAAATAGTTAATAAAAAACATATATTAGGAAGTTGCTGCATAATAAAAATTCATGAAATTTCATACCACAACTTGAACCAAATTCACAAGGGTCTTGGGCCATAGGATAAAATTGCCAACAGCTTTAACCATAGTCTTCACCTCATCAGTAGGGAATGGAACCAAAGCATCTAGCACTTTTGGATCTGCAACCACCACTCTTACTTGATCATCTTGAATTTGCTTGTGGTGGATGGTTAACCCCAAGTTGTAGATGTTACCAAGAGCAACCAAGCATTTATTAGGATCTTTTAGAAATATTTCACATGGTTCACCAATATTGTCACCAGAAGGACCCTCTAACATATGTCAAGAACATTACTCCCTTTTGTACTATAAAATGCAGGAGATGTATGAACTGGTTCAGCAGTTGTCTCCTGTCGTGAGCTCATCATGCTCATCATCTCCTCCTTCATTTTCTCTTTCATTTGTAGAAGCCGAGCTGTAAATGAAGCTTCAAACTCATCCTTAGTCTACTGCCTCACAGTGGATATCAATGTATCAAGCTCTTCTCTAGTCACTACACCTCCTGAATTGGGACGTACAGGTTCTCCAAAGTAGTCCTTAATGCCTACACCATATCCAAC
The DNA here is from genome assembly GCF_029017545.1 of Prosopis cineraria. Classification (NCBI taxonomy): domain Eukaryota; kingdom Viridiplantae; phylum Streptophyta; class Magnoliopsida; order Fabales; family Fabaceae; genus Prosopis; species Prosopis cineraria. Next base: position 19,120 of record NW_026556055.1, on the reverse strand, counting down.
ATCCCTCACATGACTCGGATGCTCTAGCTTGCCTGTAGCAACTGTTAAGATATCATTTTTACCCTCTGGAATGAAGCTTCCTTAGGCTTGTTGCTCCTTAAGAGCATCCTGTAATATAAAAATAACAATATTAATTAATAATATATACAATTGTATAGAAATTTAAAGGAACAAGGAATAATAATTTTACTTACAATCCTCTAGGCAATCTCTTGTGCTGTCTCACTTGTATAGCCTCCTTTCTTGTACTGATGTCCATATCTCTATTTCTCTTCTCGAGAGACAGGTGATGGTGGAGAAAGGAGTATGGAAGGATTAGACTTGGCTTCTTCTTCTCTCTTCTTCTGTTTATTTGCCATCAGTATATCATCAGCTCTAGCATAACCTTCACGAGACAGGGTATAGGGGCATTGATTCTATCAAGCAATTTCTCGCCCTTTAGCTCATTTTTCCTATTAATAAATTAAATTTTAGATTTTATAATTGAAGTAAATTTAAATTAAACTTAAATAAATTAAAAATCAACAAACCATAGCCTTTTCAGAAGTCTGAATCCTGACATATTCTTCCCAAGTATCTTCATCAAGGAACTGGTATGTATCAAGAGGATTGGGACGAGCCTGACCCTCTAGCACCTCGATAAAGATATATCTTCTAGCAAGATCAGTCTTAAAATTTCTCCAACGTGTTCCACAGTAAGAAATCAACTCGTGTCGACAATCTTGATTAGATGAAACATTGTATGTGAGCTACAATGAAGACATAAGATAATAATCAATAATTGCCCAATAATATATAACCATAAAAAATTTTAATTTTTAATTATTTACTTGAATACTTTTCCAAATCTGTTCCTTCACACATTCTGACACATCAGACTAGTCCTCAAACACAATAGGAGGCTTGGTACGCGATAGGAAGCCAAGAAAACTAATAAACTTAGCTTTATGTGGCCCTATTGGATTCCATCTCTGGTCAAATTGAATTGGTAACCTACCCAGCACTCCTACTTAAAGTCAGATCTCTTAATCGTGTGCCACGTGTCCCCCTCCTCACAGATTGGCTCTGACTCGACTCCTCAATAGGGGTGCCCTAACTCGGCTTCCCATTAGGAGCAACATCACCAATTGATTGGCTTGTAGTGGGCTGGCTCTGAGTGTCATCACCTTGATTCTCCATATTCCTATTAATTCAAATAAATGAAATTAATTAAAAAATAATCAAAGATAAGATAATCAAGAAAAATAATCCCACAACATAAATTTAATTGAACTAAATTAACATACTTTAATTTTAAAACTAAACTCATATAGGGATATTCTCCCATATCCCTTCATGATGATCACTTCTTATGGCATGTTCATCATCTACTTCATCTATTACATCCAAAATTGGTAGCCTACTTGAGAAGTTATGAGTTTCAAAAATATCAAAATTTAATTCATGATCGTCATTATTATCAATCATTCTTTTTCCTTTAAGTGCTATTGATCAATTTTTATTTACTGGATCCGTGACATAGAAAACTTGTTTAGCTTGGTCTACCATAATAAATGGCTCATCTCTAAAATTTAGTTTTTTAAGATCAACCATTGTAAATCCAAACTTATCATCACGAATACTATTGACATCAACCCACTTGTATTTGAAAACAGAAACTCTAAATTTTGTATAATCAACCTCCCAAATCTCTTCAATAACCCCAAAGTAAGTCTTGGATGCTAGTAGTGTAGATTTCTTATCTTTTAAACTAGAGAAGTGTACGACTTTAGCCATTATCATAACTCCACTATTTTGCACCGTACTCTTCTCATCCAAGGACTTTATATAAAAGGAATACCCATTAATATCATAGGCACTCCAACATATAACATTAAAGTTAGGACCTCCAGCCAACCATTTAACTATTTCAGAAACACCACTTTCATTCAAAATTTTTTGCTTGAACCAATTCACAAAAGTCCTATTATGCTCTTTCAACAACTTTTGTTCTATCATTCTCATTCGATAATTTTTTGCCTGTAAAAGTTCTTTATGAGAAGATATGTAATCTTTAACTTCATCTATATTATTCAAGATATATAAATGTACTTCTTGTAATTCATCATGATTCATGCTCTTCACTGATACTCCACGTGTGCCTTGACCATATTTCCTTTTCTCATGACGAGATTTAGGAAGTCCAATTGATTTTGTACTTGACAAGTAATCAGAACAAAACTCCATAGCTTCTTCAGCAACATATTTCTCAACTATCGATGCTTCAGGTCAAAACAGATTTCTAACATACCCTTTCAATATTTTCATGTATATCTCAATTGGGTACATCCATCGCAAATAAACAGGCCACACAATTTTACCTCCCTTACTAGATGCACTATTAAGTGAACCATAATGTCAAAAAATGTAGGAAGAAAGTGCATCTCAAGTTGGTACAAGATAGTACAAGCTTCTTGTTTAACTCTTCCAGTTTATGAAGATCAATAACTTTACTGCATATAGCATTGAAAAAGAAACAAAGTTTAGTTATTATAAGTCTTAAATCTTCTTTCAATATGCCTCAAATAGCCAAAGGTAATAGCTGTTGCATCAAGACATAACAATCATGAGATTTTAAGCTTACCAGTTTCAACTCTTTCACAGATATAAGCTTCATAATATCTAAAGAATACCCCAAAGGAACTTTGATTCCATGTAAACACTCACAAAAATTTGTTTTCTCAGATTTGCACAATGTATGAGAGGCTGGGGGACAATAAGTTCATTTACTTTCTGGTCTTGGGTGTAGGTTTTCCTGTATTCTCATTTCTTTCAAATCCAATCTTGCATTCACACCATCTTTAGTCTTACTTGGTATGTTCAAAAGCGTTTCAATAATACTATCACACACATTTTTCTCCACATGCATGACATCAATACAATGCCTTACTTCAAGATTGTGCCAATATGGGGGGTCAAAAAAGATAGACCTTTTTTTCCATATGTCTTTTGCACCAGTATTCTTTTTAGTCTTACCAAAGACAATATTAATGTTTTTCATACGTTCATACACTTCATCCCCAATCAAAGCATCCGGAGCATCATTGTGTTCTTGATGACCATGAAAAGCTTTCTTTAATCTACGATATGGGTGATCTCGTCTAAGAAACCGCCGATGGCCAAGGTAGACTGTCTTCCTTCCATGTTGAAGTTGATGGTAGTTTGTGCTTTCTTCACAAATTGGACAAGCTTTATGACCTTTCATACTATAACCAGACAAATTTCCATATGTAGGAAAATCATTTATAGTACAAAAGATCATAGCATGTAACTTAAAATTCTCCTTCTAATTTGCATCAAACACTTCCACACCTACCTCCCACAACACTTTAAATCTTCAATCAGAGGTCTTAGGTAAATATCAATATCATTTCCTAGTTGTTTTGGTCCTGAAATCAATATGGATAGCATCATGTACTTTGTTTCATGTACAACCTAGGTGATAGATTGTAAATCACTAAAAGAACAGGCCATAAACTATGTATACTACTAAGACTACCATAAGGATTCATTCCATCGGTAGAAAGTTCAAGCCTCAAGTTCCTTGGCTCATTGCTAAATTTGAGAAACAATTGATCAATTTTCTTCCATTGAGGAGAATTAGCTGGATGTCAAAGTTTTCCATAAGATATCCTCTCATTTGCATACCACATTAAGTTCTTTGCATCATTAGTATTTGCAAACAAATGCTTGAACCTTGGTATAATTGAAAGATACCATAAGACCTTTGTAGGAGCCCCCTTCTCTTTATACCGTGGTACCTCACATTTCGAACACTTCTCCTCCCCTTTAAGCTCTTTTCTATACAACACACAATCATTAGGACATGCGTGTATTTTTTATACTTCATACCCATTGGACACAAGATCTTCTTGGCATCATAGTAACGATTTGGTAGTGCATTGCCTTTCAGAAACATTATTTGAAGTAACTCTAATAACCATGTGAAACTTTGGTCACTCTACTCAGCTCTTGCCTTTAAGGTAACTAGTTTTAATACCCCAGATAACAAACTAAAATTAGTATACCTCAGGTATAGAGGCTTCTCTGTGTCAGTGCACAAGTTATCATACACATGTGCTCATTCAAAAGCCCCTTCCCCAACATCATGGATCATGTCCTTTAATTGATCTTCATTCATTTCTACTTTATCATTAAGATTATCAACTCCCACACATTGAGATGTGTTACTATAATTTTTCAATCATTCACCATGCCAAATCTATATTGTATAATTTTTACAAATCCCATCACAAACTAAGTGCTCTCTTATTTCGACAACACCTAGTCTCCTCTCATTCAAATAATTAACACAAGGATAATAGAACCTTTCACTATTGTCAACAACATTTTTCTTAGAAAATTCTAAAAATTCTTTCAACCCATTATCATACTCGTTACTCGTTCGTCTAGCGTTCATCCAACTACGATCCATGTGTCACCTCCTAAAGAATATAACTAATGTTATTACCTTCAAACTATTTCAAGAAACTAAGTTTCTAATTAAATTAAGATTTAAAAAATTTTTGGTAGAGTCTCCCCTGAAAATTGGATCTCCCAAGACTTTTAAAAAAAATTTACAAGAAAAAATTAACAATTTTAAACCAAATAAATGATCACATGCAACAACCTGAGGCCTTATGAAGCCACTAACAGCACTCCCAGCAACAATCAATATCATTAAAAACTAAATTTAAGCAAATTAGAGGAAAGAATGGATTTAAAAAAAATTTGATAGAGTCTCCTCTAAAAATTAGACTTCCCAAAAGTTTTAGAAAATTTTACACGAGAAAATTGACAATTTTAAACTAAATAAATGATCAAATGTAATAACCTGAGGCCTTATGAAGCCACTAACAGCACTCTCAGCAACAATCAATATTATTAAAAACTAAATTTAAGCATTATAAAATTTAAAAATTTATATTCAACACATACTTGGGTGGTGGCAGCTGCAGCAACAGCTCAACACTAAGAGAGTAAGAAAGGGAGAAGGAGTGGTGGCAGGGCAGAGGCACTGAGGAGGGGGGTAAGAGGGAGGGGGTTTGGGGAAGGGGACGAGAGGGAGGGGGCGGCTGAGGGAAGGGGAGAGGGAGGGACGGGTGAGGGAATGAGGGGGAGGGGGAGGGGGGGGGTGACGGGACGGGGGGAGGGGGGCCGGCGAGGGAGGAGGACAAGGGAAGGGGAGATGAGGGGGAGGGCGCGGGAGGGAGGAGAGGGAATTGATGAATAGAGGAAGTATAGTATGATTTTAAAAAACACTTTTTATACCAGTTCCTGGATACTCGATGTAAAAAGTGTCAAATAATTCAATATAATTACAAAAATGCCACTGCCTTTATTTTTTACACTGTTTGCCTTCCAACCGATATAAAAAGTACCCCATAAATTTTATATTTTGTACCAGTGATAATTCCTACCTTATACCTACTTTGATTTGGATTTAAGCATTCATCTTAGATTGTAGTCTCAAACTAGAGCCACTCATAATCATAAGCAATCACTAATAAAAAAATGGTGGATATACAACGCACTCTATATAATGGTTATTACAAAAACCATTACATAGAGGAGGTTGGATTGGGTGTATGAGAATATTGGTTAGCTATCCTAATCACTAAATTGTTTTTGGGAATATATAAGGATTGTAGGAAAAAACTAGTTAAATAGAAAGTCTATATAACAGTTGTTTGAAAATAGCCACTATATAGTCTCACTATATAGTGGTTAGATTCAATAACTCTTATAAGGCTACTTATTTTATAATTTTATAAACCTAAGAATTATTTAGCGGTCATTTGAAAACTTTTAAATAGATCTATTCAAAAAAGTTTCAACTAAACTCCTCACTTTGCCAGAACGTTATGACTTGGAAACCTCAAAGCTTCTCCTTCTCCCACGAAACCTCTCCATTCACCACAAAACTCTCACGTTGTGATCGAAAAGCAATTTCCAATGTTACTTGGTCATTTTCCACCATCGTTGTGCCTTATGTTGCCAACACCTCTCCTTATCATGGTTGTTTCATTTCTTTTCTTTGATTTTTTGGCGTTTGGGAGTCCGCTTAGGTCCATGGGTTTTCTTCTCTCTTATTCTTCAAGTTTTTCTACATTAGGTTGGTGATTCTCTCCTTAATCTTCCTACATTAACATTTTTATTGAGTTTTGGTTGTTTTCTTTCTATGTATGGAGTGTATATAGGACTAGTTCTTCTTCTCTGACTTTGTTATTATGCTTTTCTATTTTTCCATTTATTTTTTATATAAAAATGACATATTTAATCATTTGAATCTTGGTTTTATTACATTTTATTGATGTGTGTGTGTGTGTTGAATTTACTTACTTTAAGCAATGTATTTGCTCTGATGGGGTTGGTATATCTGATAGAGCGAGCTGCTCTAGATCATAGAGGATTTTAATTGCTTTTAATAGATATTGGGTTATTCTTTGAGTAATTAGTTCTTAGTTTTTGAATGATGGTTGTGTTTTTTTTTTGCATTAGTTTTTTGAAAAAATGGGTTGCTATCTTTGATTTTATTATTTGAAAATGATGTTGTGATATTACTCTATATTTATTGTGTCTGAGAAAATTCATTTTTGTGCCATTACGCTATCAATTTTTTAAACTACTGTTTTGCATAGGTTTGAAGTATTTTTTATAAGTGTAAGAAACATGATTTAAATCATGTGTAATGAAAGGGATATGATTTAAATCATGTTCTTTGAGTGATTAGTTCTTGATTTTTGAACAATGATGATGTTTTTTTCCCTCAATTTTTTTTAAAAAAATGGGTTGCTATCTTTGATTTATTCTCTGAAAAGGATGTTGTGATATTGCTTTACACTGAACAACGATGATGTTTTTTTTTGTTTTCCTCATTTTTTGAAAAAATGGGTTGCTATCTTTGATTTATTCTTTAAAAAGGATGTTGCGATATTGCTTTATATTGGTTTTGGAAAATAGGGCATTATTATGCCTAGAAAAAAAAATCATTTTTGTGTCGTTATGATGTCTATTTTTTCTTAAAATTATTGTTATGCATATGTTTGAAGTATTTTTTATTTTAAAATAGTATAAAGAGAGGGCATAAGACCTAAGGTATGACAATTTTAAATCATGATACTGCCAAAATTTTTCAAATGTAAAGGAGATGATTTAAATCATGTTTAATGTACTAGTATTGATTCTATAATTAAAGGGGGATAATATGTGATAGCATGTGACTTAAGCATTAATTCTATTTTGCTTTAACTGTTCTAATTAGCATTGAGTTACTTATCACATTTTCTTTCTAAATGATTAATATTAGATTAACATTATGGATAAGAGATGGATGCCTGTTAGGCGTACATCTCAAGAATACTGGGATAGGTAATTCATTAATTTTTCTCGTGAGCATGTTAAAGATTTGGAAATTATCATTTGTCTCTATTTAAAGTGTAATTGTATAAGGCAAGCTTCTCCACAAAAACTTGAAGACTACTTGGTGAAACTTGGAATCGATTAGATTTATAAGTGTTAGACATTGCATGGAAGGACACTGAATGAGACTAATTGTAGCCAGTATCACAATGAAACATTTGGGACCCAGGTTGTCAACAAAATTGTAAGTATTAATTATAATTGTATTAATGTTACTTTCCTTTCTTGTATAATTCACAGGTGGCCCTACCTTAGAAGGTTGATTAGGGCGTTGTTCCTCCTGGTGAGGATGTCTTGAAGAAGGCTTTAAGGAATGTTGACCACCCTGGTCATGTTTGGAGTGTAGGATTCAAAGTTATTAAGAAGGAGTACTTCACGATAGTGCTAAAGAAACCTAAAAAGACTGCTAATCTTGAAGAGGTGAATTTATTGTAGGAAAAGCTCGGCAATCATGAAGTAATAGAATAAATACATTCAGTGTTGCTCAAGGGGTGTCTGTAGGGGAATCTCACAGCAGAGCCTAGCTCGAGTACAAAAGAAAGATGCACAGGCATCCCTTCTTCAAAACTACCCAAGGTAATGTTGCTAAATGCCTTATTATAATATTTTATTTATTTCTTACTCTTCTCACATGGTATATTTTTTTTCTCCTATTGTTCAAGGCAAGGCTAAGGTTGAATTCCTAGCTAACATCCCACACAAGTGTGTTATCACAACTAGATACATGTTAAACACTATAGGGAGCAATGTGATTCATATTGTGCCCCTCTCTGTTGACCATGTAAAGGTCCAGTGTCTAAACTGTGTAGGAGCCCAGCTATACCTACACCAAATGCTAAAATGATTGAAGAAGCACTAAGTAGCTTTATTGCCTGGCTTGATCATCTAGTATAGGTTCCATAACTGAAGTTGAAGCTGAAGGCATATCAATTAAACCTTTTTCAATATTGTACTTATCTTTTGTATTTAGATTGATTACTAACATTATGTGATTGAAGCATATTTATAAGCTTCTTTTGAAAAAGCGCTCCAAGGATAGTAAGGGGAAAGGCAAGAAAAGGAAGGCTATTGAGGGGACCAATGATTGTATCACGCAACCTACACCTCCCTCTCCCTCGAAGGCTACCCCTGCACCTCCCTTGAAGACTACCCTTACCTTTACTTTGAAGCTTAAATCAAAGGTTACCCTAGAGGCCCCTTTTAAATCTCAAGCAACCCTTTCAACAAGAACTATAGGATGCTGAGACATTATGCATCTTGTGCCAAGCATGTGACGATCATTTTTTAGATCGATGTTTATGACACTATTAATAGCTAGGATAACATTGATAAAGAGATTGTGACAGATGTTATCACCCATGGAGAGGTGAGCAAGAATCTTTATAATCATTTTATGAGGTATATTTATTGATAAACTATACATCTTAGATAATTTACTTATATTTAACACATTTTATTGATTGTTATATTATTTTAACACATAAGGTACTTATGCACATCCATTGTGAACACCATATTTTGTCTGGGTATTTTTTAAATTTAATAATAAATAACCAAAAAAATATAAAGACACAAAAATAAAATTTAATCCTTTTTAAGATTATATTTTCAAAATAAAAAAACTTTAATTAATAAGGTTTAATATTATAATCTGCTGATTAGGATTTTATTTCTTTAGCTCATTAAAACAACTAAAAATATAATAAATATAAAAAAAATGAAAATTCAATCCTTTAAAGATTATTTTTTCAAAAAAAATATATAAACAACTAAAAAATTATAGTTAAATATATATACACATACACATACATGTGTGTATGTGTGTAAACTGAAGGTTAAATGCTGAAAAATCCAGTGTTTAACCATCAGTTCTGGTCCTTTAGTACAGAACACCAGACGAGCAGAAAGGAAGCTTCACACAGCAGCAGCATGCACACATAAAAACAGCACATGAAACGTAGAAAAAGAAGCAGAAGCACAAACGCATGCAAGCACACACGTAGAAACACAGAGAAACAGAGACAACGCATGCAACAGAAGAAAAGAACCTAGCAAACACAGCAGCATGAAAACAGCACAGAAAAAGCAGACGCAGAGAAACACGCGCGCGCGAGACAGAGGAGACACAGTGAACACACGAAACACACGTACAGCACGTAAGCTCTTCACACACAACTCTCCCTATTTCTGCTTTAAAACAGATGAAAAAAGACTGAGTGAGGGACACGAGAGAAGGATAGAAAACTGGAGAGGGGACGGACGGAAAGAGAAGAAAAAACAGAGCACAGGAGGAGGGAAGGAAAATGCAGAAAAATAGAAAAAAAAAAGAGCACGAGAATGAGAGCAGAAAACTGAGGAAGAAGAGAGAGATAAAGCACAGAAGAAGCCTGAACAAAGAGGAGGAGAGTTTCAGCAAAAAATGCACGAGAACCAGATGAAAAAGAGAGAAGAAAAAAGTAGAGGGGAGACGAGAAAAAATGGAAGAGAGAAAAATGGAAAAAGAGAGAGAGAGAGCTGGGAACGTTTAAGCAAGAAAAGACTGAGAGAGAAGAGAAACTGAACAAGAAAAAATAGAGACGAAGAGAAGAGAGAGAGACGAAAGGAAGAAAATAGAGAGTGAAAAAAAGAGAAACAAAAAAATGAGAAAAGAGAGACGAAAAGGAAGACTAGAGATGAGAAACCAGACAGAGATAAAGAGCAAGAAAAACAGAGCATGGGAATGGACAAGGAAAAATGAGAGAGAAGATGAAAATGGAGAGGAGACTGAGGAGGAAGAAGGAGGTAGATCGGAGAGTTCAAGAATATGAGCAAGGCAAGAATGGATTTTCTTCTGATGAGGATGATCATGTTATTGGTGACTGTGTTAAGCACGTATTAAGGGAGCTACCTTCATCTCCAGTTCCAGCATCATGCTGCACTGCTTTGTTAGAGCTATACTGGAAACCTTTCCAGAGCCTAATCGACATTTATTACAGAGCCAGCATCTCTCTTTCCTTCCTCTCATTCTGCTGTCACTAACTGAACTTTACCTCTTCTTCTTCACATTCTGAATCACTCTGTGGCCGACGGTGCGTGTATGAGCTCGGTCTTCATCTCCTTTCCTTTCTCAATTACAGGCATGGTAAGAGTGTACATAAAGTTACTTTATTCCTTACTAATTGCTTCTGTGAATTTTAATTCAAATGAATGATTCTTAAATATATATATATATATATATATATTTTATGCTCATATGTTAAACATAAATATCAATTTTTAAAACTTGAAGTAGGAGATTTGAGAATTTTCACAGACATTTAAAAAGATCTCATACCGTAAGAATCAATAAAATTTTGTAGGTATGAGATTCAATTTTGTAGGGTTTATATGGGTTTTAAAAACCCATTATTAAAATTAATTTTTTAATTAATAAAATATTTGAGTCTCATAAGAGATTTTAAAAATCTTCATAGAGAAATATATTAAAAATTAACTCTCCTTTTATAATCCAAATTAATAATTTATTTAAGTCTCATATGAGGTTTCAAAAATCTCTGTAGAGACTTAAATTAATCACATCATCGTGTGGGATAATAAGTCTTCGCAGGTGTAGTGACTCTTAATTTTATAATAAATAAATTTTTGTAAATAATGACATAATACATAATTTAAAAAAATTAATTAATCAAATTAATGTATTTAAATTGTAATTATATTTACCAATTATATCTTTTAGTCCTGAGAGATTTTTGAATCTCTGTAGATTTTTAAGATAATTGTATTATGTATGAGTCAATAAGATTTTGCAGGTATAGCAATTAAGTTTTTTAAAATACATATATAAATTATATATTAAATTAATTAAATTAAAAATGCATTTAAATTTAATTCCTTTATCTTGTGAAATTTTAGAATCTTCACAGATATTTAGGGCAATTATATTACCGTATAAACCAATAAAGCTTTATAGGTATGGTGATTAAAATTCTTTAAAAAAAACATATGTATACATACTTAATCAAATTATTACTAAAACTTAAAAATATAAATAAATTAAATTACTAAATTCTTTTATCATGTGAGATTTTAGAATTTTTGCAAATATTTAGAACAACTGCATTACCGCATGAATCAATAAGGCTCTACAGGTATAATAGTTAAAATTCTCAATCATAAAACATAAAGAAAAATAATTTTAAACCCTTTTCTTTCTTTATTCCAAAAATTCAAAAATTGAAAAAATAGTTAAAATTAAATCACTTTTTGCAATTTAAAACACACAAATTAAAATTTTAGAAAATTATTTTATTTGCAAAAGGGTGAATTATTTCTAATTAATTTCTCTTCAAAAAAATATTTTCACCAACAATTTTCAAACCCAAACTACGTGGACTTTGATCCTCATCACATGATACATAGGCTTTAGAGTCGAATTTTGAGTCAAGTCCTCTGTCGTAAATAAATAAATATTTCTCATTTAATTTTTATCATTTTTTAAACACATGAATATAAAAGGAATAATTAAAATAATTATAAAACTATATTTATGTAGTACAACAAACTTTAGGTAACCGCTCTTACGAACGGGTGTTATGGGGTGCTTAACACCTTCCTCACACTTAATCGACTCCCGAACTTATTTTCTATTTTCACAGACCATTCTTATCCGCCATTAAATGGTTTCCCAAGATTTTTCTCAAAATTTTGGTGGTGACTCCCATTTTTTCAGTCTTCTTTTCGAAGGCTGGAACCTTTGCTCTTACGTCGTCTGCATCGTATTTCTGGGTGTGACATCCATGATAGCACTGAGGGGCCTCCTAGATAAGATGCGTTTGATAAATTCCCACATTACCTCCCCTTATGGATGGGGGTAATAGAGAAGGAACATTGGGAAACTAGATCACAAGATATCATTGATTATTTAAGTTAGTATGCAATAGTTAGCATTAAATTTTCTTGGCACTATTTTGTGATGGGTGAATCATTTTTAGTATTTGAATTTAAATTTTTTTAATCAAGTTGTTTGGTATAAAACATGCTAATATGTGCTCATTGTGATAATGTCATTGGATTCTACTCGTGATCAATCCATATAAAGGCTTTATTTGGTATCTTGATCCTCTTGTAGAGCAATAGGGTAACCGGAAACATATCATGATAATGTTCAATAAATAAATTAATTAATTTTTCTTTATGTATGTAAATTATTATTTCTATATGGTCTTTGATGTAAAGTTTTATACTATCATGTAGGGCCGTTCACATGTTTTAAAGCCAAAAACTTTGTCTCCCAAATGTAATAATACTCAAAATTATGAGGAAGCATCTGAATGGACAATAATTAAGGTATATATTTATCCTAAATTTATTTCATCAAATTTAGCTAATTATATTTTAACATTACTATAAAAATGATTATATACAATGACATTTATTCAACGGTTATATTAAAAACATTTATATTAGGAGGCAGGAAAGTTAAAAATACATATTAAATGATTATTTAAAAAAATATTTAATATTGTACAATAATACTCAACGGATCAATAAATTAACCGTTGAGTATATTGATAAATTAGACTTTACCACTTATTCAACGGTTAATATTTAAAAATTGTTGAGTATTTCATTTAAATACTAAATAGTTACTCAAATCAAACTGTTGAATATATATATATTATTTGAGTAAATTAATTTTTATTTTTAATATATTAATACTCAATAGTACTCTAGGTTTAAACGTTGCATATATATATGACTTGAATAATTAATTTTTTTATTAATTTTTTTGAAATAATTACGCAACGGTTATTGTTAAATAATGGTTGAGTATTTAGATTAATACTCAATGATTATTTAACAATAACCGTTGGGTATTAAAATTCAGGCTTATATTCAATAGTTACTGTAGAGTAATAGTAATCATTAAATATAAAATTTTAAACCTTTTTTGCAATGCCAAGACTACAGAGAACAAGAGCTGAAAAGCAACACCAGACCAAAGAACACAAGCTGACTGAGAGATGATGCGAGAGAGTGAGCCATTCTTCCAACGCGAGAGCTGAGCGAGAGATGAGAGAGTGCAATTTCTTTCAGGTTCTCTGTCATGCGTCCATTTCCCTGTTTGTCTTCTCTGTGGTTGCTCTGTTCTCATTGTGCAAGTGTGCGTTGTTGGTGTGTGTAAGGATCAGGTCATCAGAATTGGTAGGGCTGTTCGTGAGCTCTTTTTTGCTTAGTCTAGTACTGTGATTCCATTTTCTTCCGTTTGTATTCACCTTTTTTGCTTGCTCTTTTCTGCTTGATTTTATTTTTGCTTGCTCTTTTTTGTAGCTCGTGATCTTCATCGATCACAGACTGTGGCAGAGAGAGTCAAAGAGAAATACCCACAAGCCATCGACGGCCGTTAGCCATTTCCTCCCTTTTCCTTTTCCTTTGAGACCCATTTTCAGCCAAATAGGTTTTGTTTGCTGCCATTTTCAAAGAATTATGGTATAAGAATGATTTGAAAGAATGTGCTCATGATCTGTTAAAATACTTCTTCGATCTTTTTGCATTCTAGACTAAATAGGTGCGCTATTAGAAGATATAATTATCACATAAAAATTGAATTTTTTTTGTTAGGAAATTTTCTTTTTCATGATTCTCATCAATTATTAATTTTGAGTGTGGATATATATTAGCTAAAGATCCCATATTCCATGCTCACTAAGCTATATTTTAATGGTGAAATTGTAGTATTTGAAAACATTTGGTTTTCATCACTGTTGTTCATTTGATGTGCTGTGATTAACATTAGAATGTTTGATTCAGCAAAAGCTTTGGCTTTTGAAAATGTTCCAACTCTAGATGAGCTGAGTTTGTTCAACAATTTTTTAAATCTCTCTTAGATTGCAGCCTTGCCTTTATCTTACTATGCTGTGTTATAGTACTAGATCTTGTTTAGTTCATTGTAATGTATGTAGCTGCAAAAATAAATTGCAAATTAAGGAAGCAATCTTCAGAATGTACTGATTAGGAATGGGATGTTTGATAACTCGCACTTCAGCTTTCTTTGACATGAGGAAAAAAGGTTCTATTTACTCTCTCATAAAACTTAATTTCCAGAGGCAGGTTAGGATCTGGATGAAATATAGATAACTTAGACAAGACTGATGAAACCTTAAGCCCTGTGCTTCAAGTTTCCTTTTATTGTTGTTGCTGTTGTTTAATGATTTGATAGGTTATCAATGAACCTGGTGTTATAAGTTGAATGATAGTCTTCATTTATTTAATTGCTGACCTAATTTATAAAGCCATTAATCTTATGTAACTTTTTGGTCCACCTTTCTCCAAAGTTCTGGTAAATTATATTATTTTCTTCTTTAGGTTTCATCTGGGATGAGCCCAGCATTCAATCGTCATGAAGCTCTCGTCTTAAAGATATTTAGTAGCTTAGAGATATTGGTTCTTACTCTCACCTTCAGCCACCCTTGAAGCTCTCATCCTCTCTTATTGATCTTTTAGGCCTTGCTTCCTCTTGACTTTCACTATTGCTCTGTGTTTTTGAGGTATTTCTCTATCTCATTGTGTAGAGAAAGTTGTTGAGGTTGATAATGTTGATTTTGAAGTTAAAATTTAGATTAAACTATTAGGACTGGATTGTTTTGAGTTTGTGATAATTTGATGGGCTGTATTAAGATTTATTGTAATATTATTAGTGTGTTTCTAAGTGTTTGATTAGCTTGTGAATATTTAAATTTGGTTTAATATATGGTAGGGCAACCTTGAATAAAATTTAGTAAACATGTTTTTAAGAGAAAGTTTTTTTTTTAAAAAAAATGTGGTTAGCTTGTGATTATTCATATTCAGTTCAATATATGCTAAATTGTGATTATTTAGTTTATTAAGATAAACTAATTTTTTATTAACGATAAGATATATATATATCTTAACTTAGTAAACATGTTTGTTGTCACTTTTACCCAATCATGGAAACTAAGTTAATCATGGAAAAAATCATGCATAATTGCAAGCAACCTTTGTTCTTAAATATTGTTTTTATTTAATTTCTAGTTGTTAGTTTCCTTTTTTTCTTCCTATCGAGCCTCGAACTGAACTTGTTTCTTGTTTCTTTATAGATTATGGGTGTTTCTTTATAGCTAGTTCAAATTGTATATAGCTTGTGTAGTAACGCATAACGTAAATTTCATGTATAAGATAATATTATATTGTTGGTTGTTGAAATTTTGTTCTGGGTGTGCTGGATATTGTATTTAAATGTTTAATACAGGGGGTAGCTTAGAAATATAGAGGTGGAAAGAAAAAAATTACCAATATATTCAATGGTTATTAACATAACTGTTGAATAAATGATCAATATTGAACGGTTTAATGCCAACAACTGTTGAATATTTTCTATCTTCTCTCCCCAATTTCGCACCTGAAACATCACATATTTAATGATTTTAATTCAATAACTGTTGAATATGTATGATATATTCAACGGTTGTTTCATACAATTATATATATCATTAATATCCAACAGTTATTACATAAAACCGTTGAATGTCTTACCTGACAAGCATATATGCAACAATTTTTTTAACAAAATTATTGAATAAATGATGAATATTCAATAATTTTAATCGTTGAATAAAGGCTCAGATAATATTCAGCACCTGCTTACTCAACAGTTTATAACCGTTGAATATTTAGTAAAATAACTGTTGAATATTGCCTTTTTTGTAATAGTGTAACTATTTTTTTTTTGTTTGATCAAAAGAGTCCACAACAATGTAACAAGACAATTGATTGTGGCTACAACATCATGAGGTACATGAAAGACACAATCATCATCACTAAAAAAAAAAAGTTCTTTGGTAGTAGTTTCATAATAGCAATTTGAATGAACTGCTACCACGCATGATGATTGTAGCAGCTTTAATTCAAATTGATACCACATTGTAAAGATTTGATTGCCCTTTTGGAAGGAGATATAGTGGCAGTTATCATAGTGATTTACTAAATAAAAATCACTACTAATATCACAGCGGTTTACCTAAATTGCTATTATAGAAGGCACCAAAATTTTGTAGCAGTTTGGATGGCAAAACCTCCATGATATTAGTAATGGTTGTAAATCTATATCCAAACCACTACAAATTTGCTAGGCTTTACGTGCAATTTCCTAATTCATAGTGATCTACAAATTGCTACCATACTCAAGTTGGAAATTGTGCTCTAGGACCAATCATTGTATTATGAACATTATTATTTAATAAATTTCTATTTTATTATCATATTAATTGCATGTTACTATGATAACTGTATCATTAGATAAACTATATTGATTGTTCTAAATGTCCCCGATCGGTCATATATAAGGAATCATAGATGAAACAAGATTAGTATAACTTTGATTAGATTATAGAGATATAAATTAAAATTGTAGGTACTTGAAGGGTACAAGGTGCTAAACTAACTGGCTATGAGAAAGCTACATGATATAAGTCATAAGTTTATCTCATATGTAACCATGTCACAAAGTCTTTTGACTTGAGATCAACATGGATTCCTACATGATGATTGCTAAACTTTTACCTAGTCAAAAATCACCTTTAACTGAATGATCATAAAGGTTATGATTGAGTTTAGTGATATTCATATAAAGGAATATGAATAATCAAGATGAAATTTATGCCCCATGTTAATTGACATATATTACTGAACCTTCAATGAGTAAAATTGAGAAAATGTATGGTCATACTATAATGGAAAGGGTATTTCCATTGTTATAGTCAATCTACTCTGAGATCGAGAAAGTAATGGTTAGGTAAAGGAGAATGATAATTTCATGTCTCACACTTGACCAAAATATCATGTGACAAAGAAATATGATACAATTATATGATAGTTACATCAAATCATTGATCTTTATATAAATTGGATAGTCACAATATCTTGCTAGAGGCCATTTATGACTTATAGGCTAGTAGCGTTATTAGCCTACTGCCAACTTCATATGGACCTACAAGATCACACACAAGAACAGTCCAACTCAAGCTATAATATCTAAGTTTATTAAATTAAAAATGTGTTTAGATTCAATGAATATAATGCTTTATCTAGAGTGATCGAATTTTATGTGTGTGTGTTTGAATATTTATTTGATATATATATATATATATTCAAAATATATATATATATATATAACAACTATATATATATATTATATTATATTATATTATATATATATATTATATTGTGTTAGTTTTAAATTTAGTTTTATAAGATAGATTAAATTTAATAACTAACATGATATAAGACAAAATCATATTAGTTCTATAATTTAAATTTATAAGATAAATTCAAACAAGATATGATATCATAAATTTAATTTATAACATAAATTAAGTTTTATTTTCACTGGCTCAAGATATGATTTTTGAAATAATTGTGATTATTTTCAAATTTGAAAGGAAGTTAAAACCTTAATTATATATATTATAGAAAGGGGACATGCTTTATAAGATTTTAAGAGTCTCTTGACCAAAAAAAAAATTTGAGAGCCTAGAAAACACCCTAGAAAAAGAAGGAGCATCTGACTAAGGCTAGGAGTTAAGATTTTTTAAGGCTTCTGCATGTACTGACATTAAATATTGGGAGTGCTAGCACGTTGTTCATATGGATACTAGTAGAGGGAACTGATCTCGTTGTCAACTATTGAGATCTAAACACTTGAAGGAAGCTCGAAAGTATGACGTCTAAAAGGTATTTTTCTGCTACCTTAACTTGAATGAATTCAATCAGTTCGTGATCATAATTGAAATTTATTTTTCAATCATCTGCTGTGCGTCCCAATCCAACAACTCGTGCCAAAAAATAGGGGGTGATTTTATTTCGGTTGGGTGGTAACAATTTCATGAACCACTACACTGTTTGTAGAGTTTTGACCATAGGGGTAGTGCTTTGTATAACTGTTATGATTTAGCCCGTTACACTTCCTATTGTAGCAGTTCGAGAAATTGCTACTAAATCTCGCTTAGCTATTTGAACTATTACTATAGTACCCCTAGAACCACTACAAAATACTGTCTTTTTTGTAGTGCATGCACCAAATGACAATATATTCCACCTAACCAGGTATGTCTTCTATCTCTATTATATTAATTTTAATAATTTATATTATATTACACATATCATATACTTAAGCTTGATTTTGTTATTATATTTGGCTTAACAGTACTTCAAGGATGTATTTATAGATGAATATAATGCAACTAACATTGAAGAAGTCCTCGAAGAGTTGTCACATGTTTTATTCAAGCAATGGGTAAAATATTCATGACCAATAACATGAATGATCACAACCATTAGCTTATTCAATTTTGATTATTTATATAAGTTATTTATACTTTGGCCAATTTTAGTTTTACTTGGAAATTTTTTTCTTGTAATTATTTTAGTGTATAGGCATTTTTTTGACAATTTTGAAGTATTTTTAGATATATTTAAGAAGTTATTATAGGTTTAAATAATTTTGGTTTCAATTGCATAAAAATTTTAGTTGAAATTGGAATTCTGTTGCTAAATTGTATTTATGGAAATGTCTATATTTTTTTTTCTAGGGGCTACTCAAAATGCAACCCTCCATTTTTTTTTAAATAAAAGCACCAAACTATAAAGCTATTAATTCAAAATA
>NW_026556054.1:0-43156 GCF_029017545.1 Prosopis cineraria | reverse complement strand
TTTTTTTAGGATGAATGTCATATTACATATATTTTTCAAAATTAAAATGAATAAAAATACAATAGTTATATAAAATTAAATGAGAGAGCAATTCAATGTAAAAAAATTTATAAACTTAAATAAAGGTTCTATATAACTTCAATAACAAGAACATTTAAATTTTCAATGACAAAGCAGTTTTAATATTTGAACTTAACAAGTCAAAAAGATTAAATAAACAAATAAGAATAACAATATTTATTAAATCACAAACCGTTATGTATGAAATCAACAGTTAATTAAAAATTCATATATAAATAAAGAAAGATGGGATTGGTTTAAAAATAAGTAATTACTTTTTGGAGACGAGATTTAATTAAAAATATATTATATTTTTACGGATAGAATAAATTATAATAAACTAATTTCCACATGAGTAAGAAAAAAGTTTAAATCCTCTAAAAAATAAAATACCTTACATTTTTTAAAAAATCACATATCTCTTTCGTTTTCAGTCGCTTATCCTAATTATAAAAAGTGATTTACACACATAACCATATAACTCGTGGAGTATTTCTTTCTTATTGGTTATTAACACCTCTTTTTTATGTATATTCTTTTGGGATAATTTTAAATAAGGATCGGTAGTGTGATTTAGTTACTAGTGAATTTTAAAAAATTCTACAATTTTAATTCAATTTAGGGGGATGAAAGTAAAAATGATTTCAAATGTGAAAAGACCAATTACCTTTCACTTGTGATGCATAATTATTAGGATTAATGTTCTTATTTCACTTATTAATTTATCAATATCACATGCAAATTACATCTATTTGTTAGATAAGTAGTGATATTAGTTGTTAATTTAGTATTTTTACTTGTTAAATAAATTTATAACTAATGTTAATGAATTACAAGACTTGTCAGTAATTTACAAATGATGTTAATAAATTAATAAATAAAGTTAATTTTTATTTTATACTGATATTGCCAATATGATTGAGCAATTGATACTAAGTTTTATATAATTATTGACATAGTAATTCATGTAATTTGCAACTCATATCAGTAATTTAATAATAAAGTACAAAAAATTAAAACAACTAGCGATTATACATAATCAATGAATGGTACTTTAGTATTTTTATAGTTGGGCTTAGCTTCACTTTTGTTCCTCTAGACTGACTGAAAGATTTCAAAAATTTTTAAGACCCACTAATAATTATGTTACATCTCTTATCCTTATTTAAAATTCTCTCATTTCCTTTTTCTTTCATTGACATTTTTCCTGCTCCTTTGTTAATTTATGGCATTAAATGAAAGTATTTTAATTGGTACACACCTCTCTCTCTCTCCTTCTATATAAACAATTTTCTAACATATTTTTTCTTCTTAAAATTAAGAGGTTGTTGGTATATTTTTTAATGAATGGACTATTCTACTCTTATTAAATTAGAAAGAGAAAAAGATAAATACTCTTATTACTTTATATTAAAAGAAAAAAATTATTTTTATTTATATAATTAGGAATAAATTTAATATATTATTGTTTTTAATTATAAATAATTTTTATTAATTTTATGTATTTCATTAAAACTATTTTATATATAATGAGGGATTGGAGTATATAGTAATAACATTATTTAAAATTTTTGACATGTCATGATCTCAAACCAACAATGATTTGGAAATAATAAAGACAGTGGTTTGGTGGTGGAAATGAAAGAAATCGAGTTAACGAGGACCCCCTTTCTTTTTTTTTTTTTTTTTTGGGGGGGGGGGGGAGGGGGCTGTTGTTAGTTCTGAACTATGCCAAGGCAGCAGCTAATCATCTGCAGTGAACGTTAAAATTAAATTAAAATATAATAAAATTGAAACGTGGGAAACGAATTACAGGCAAGTGTGGGACAGTGGAATCTTCGTAGTACAAGCCTGCAAGTTGTCCTCATTGAATATTTGAATCGGAGTGGTGAACGACAGTAATAATTCTTGTTTGTTTGTGAATCCTTCACTCAACAATTGCTTAGGCGAAGGAAATTCCGACAAGCCTCTTGTTTTATTAGCTGTCAGATGCTTAGCAATCCCTCATCCCTAACAGAATTTACAACTTGCTGCACAAGTTCTGAAGGGAAATTGATCTAAGGTCTTTATAATTTTATTTAATTTTAAAATTAGTTCTTATAATTTATTTATTTAATTAAATCTTTATAATTTGATATATTATTATATATATATATATTATATCTTGAATGTTTAAAATTATAATGAATAATTGAAATTTTACAAACCAAAAATTCTTAGAGTTTACAAAGAACTTAATTTAATTCTTTTAACAAAATTTAAAAATAAAATTTGACTTAGTATGTTGTTCATATTTTTATTAATTTTTTGTAATGGAAATTCTTATGTACACAAAAATATTTCGAACAACAACTAACCAAATTATTTTTGAGTTATAAAAATTATGTAATTAATTCTAAATTAATACAAGCATTTAAGAAAAATATTAAAGTTCTTAATTTTATTTTTTAAGAAAATTTTTAAGGATTTTAACCTTTAGGATTAAAAAGAAAAATTACTTTAAGGTCTCACTCAATATAATTAATTGCTCACTTGTTATTCTCAGGGCTCAGTCATCAATAGATTTGTTAGTAATTATTGTGTGTTGAGTGAGACTTATATGTAATTCTCCTTTTAAAAATTAATGATCAAGTTATAGGACTAATTAAAATAAAATTAAATACAAGGGCCTAAATCAAAATTGATTGAAATTGTAAGGATTTACAGGTATATTTTCTCACCCTTTTAATATTCGTCCCCGCTAGTTTTATAATGTTGAACACCCTTAACTCATTTTTCAATAATATTTTTTATAATTTTGCATTCTAAATAATGTATGCCTTTGCTGTTCTAAGTCCCATGTTTCACCATAGCATCTATTCTCTCCGTTAAGGCATTTTAATTTTTTAATGTATAATTATTACTTTTTTTAAGTACCCATATTAATAATAACTTTATATTTATTGTAAGGTGTTTAATAGGAGTAAATATAAAAAGATAAGGTTAGTTAAAAAGTAAGTAACTATTTATTAGAGTTGAGATTTGATTAAAAATTAAAAATATCTTATTTTTTTAATGGAGGGAGTAACTAACAGTCAATCAATTATAAACTAGCACATGTCCGTAGGTTCGAAAGGAAAATACAAAAGTAATTACTACAAATTGGCCATCAAGAAGTTCTTCCTATTATTAGTAGGATTGGATGAACCCATGATCTTGTGAGTTTGGAATTTTGGGCTAAATCCTTAAATTTTATAATTAGCTAGTGGAGCGTGTATTTGAAAATAAGTTGATTTTGATTGAAACATAATTTTAACTAAATCAATACTATAATAATTTTGTCTCAGAAATTATGAAGTTATGAGTTATTAAGTCAAACCTCTCATTTCATATTTAACAACTGATTCAAACACATATGGTTATAAGTAAAATTTTAGATTGATGTAATGAACCCTAAAAAAAAAAAAACCGCTTGAGTCTTTTTACTTATTATCATGTCTTATGCTACCCATGTAGATAATTAGACATTGACTATTTGACTTGCATGCTCCTTAGTTATAACTAAATCAATTTTAAGACAGAGGTGTTTGTCCAGTTAATTAAAGTAAAAAAATATTTAATAAGTCTGGTTAGCTAGAGAAATCAAATTTTATATATCTTCTGATTTCTTAATCACTTTCCGGTCTCTCCTAGAAGCAGGACTTCTAGATTAAAATCTTACATGTTCTTGGCCTGGCCAGCCGTTACAATATTATCATATTAATTATTTTCCTTATTTTACAGACGTCATTGATAAAACTCAAAGAAAAAAAAAATCGGTTAATACTTAATACCATCATCTATTAATAAAATTAAGGAAAAATATAATTTTTTTTTCTGCAAGTTACTCAAATTTTGCCATATGTTTTTACACTTTTTTTTTTGATATTCTAGGTTTATATATTTTTGTTTCTTAGTGTTTTAAATTTTTTTCATGAGCAATGTTACAGGATATAGCTAGAACACTAAAAAATAAAAATATAGAGAACTAAAATAATAAAAAAATATAAAAATTTATAACAAAACTCAACAAAGTACATAAATTCAAAATTATGTTTTTTCTAAAATTAATCTTGAAATGCTAGAGCTACTTTTTACAAGGCATATGCTTCTCCCCCCTCCCAAGAAAACGAACCCATTTATTAATAACAAAATAGTACACGCATAAATAGTCGAAGCAAAAAGAAATACTCCAAAAAAACTTATACACAACCTACCACACAAAACTCACCGAAAAAGAAAAAACAAAACAAAACAAAACAAAACAGCAAAAATACAAACCAGAAAAAATTAACAGGTTCTGAGTCTGTCATCACAAGAACAATAAAAAAGAAGGCCCGCGCTTCTGACGAGGTTTATAGTTGAAGCAGTGGCTCTATTATCAAAAAATTTGACTCTACATCCAAAATGTTTTATGCTTCATATATTATTTAATCTATAAGATAACGTATGTCAAATTTAAAAAAATAAGAAACCTTAATTAATTATTGCTAATTTGCTTAGAAAATTTTTTTGACCGGATAAAGCTCCAAGTTGAAGCAGCCAGCAACGTGCACATATATAGTAAAGAATACGCAACTATTAAAGAAAGAAATGATGCTGTACCGCGCATGCATGTAGGGATTAAAATATTAATCACGTGAGTTTAGTGCTCATGACTCAAAAAAAATGATTATTAACGTTTAGATGTGAAAAAATATTTTAAATAATTGAGCAGTTAAAATATTGACAAATGGATGGCCAAGATAAGCTACTATATATATTAGTCTTATGATGAAGTGAAGAAGTCATGTACACATAGAGAGAAAGAAAGGAACGAGGAAGGAGAAATGAATTTAGGGAAAGAGATGAGTGTCATATTGGTCATTTTGGGTGTCCTTCTTTGTAAGGCTCAAGGCGCTGTTCATCACCATGACTTCGTTGTAAGTTCGTCCATACGCGAGAATAAATATATACTCTGGCAATATTCTTAATTAAAGATTAATTAGGATGAATATTGGGCTAATATATATATATATATATATATACACGCTTTTGCTTACTTTGCCTTTTCTAATCTCTAACTAGCTTTGTTGTTGGCCACATCCTAAACAACATTACACACACACACACACACACACATGCTTTTTCTACACTAGCTAGCTAACTATTGCGAACTGTGGATCGGATGCTAATTATTATACTTGAGATGGATTACAGCTGCAAGAGAAGAACTTCACGAAGCTGTGCAGCACGAAGAGCATCTTGACGGTGAATGGTAGCTTTCCAGGGCCTACCATCACTGCTCACAAAGGAGATATCGTTTTTGTCACTGTCCACAATCATGGAACTTACGGTGTTACCATCCACTGGTACTCATTTTTCCACAAGCGAATTATTATTTTACAGCTTCCCAAAACACGGATCCGATTCCTTCATTTCATTTTTGACCTAATCCATTGTAATTATTAGAAATAATTAGTAGTATCAGGAAAATAACAACCGAGTTGTTTATAATTTGATCAGCATGAGTTATATACGTATGAAGCCGCGCAGAATCAACAAACTTGTTTTCAAGCTCAAACTGTTAACAATAACGATCTATCATTTCAAAAACCACCAGAAGAAGGATCTAAATGGATCTCTACTCATCTTTTTAACACTACGTGTTGATCTTCTCTATGTTTTTTAAAATATTTACTTCATATCAGTAAGTACAACGCAACATGAAAATGCAGGCATGGGGTGAGGCAACCAAACGATCCATGGTCAGACGGACCTGAGAACATAACACAGTGCCCTATTCCTCCAGGAACAAACTTCACCCAGAGAATCAATTTAGCATACGAAGAAGGTACACTTTGGTGGCACGCTCACAGTGACTGGACTCGTGCCACTGTTCATGGAGCCATTGTCATCCATCCTCCTCACGGCTCTTCTTATCCTTTCACCGAGCCCTATGGCCAAGAAACCCTCATCATTGGTATGTTCCATTTCTACATTAATTCGTCTTTCAATACTGTATTTAAATCCCTCTCTCAAATTAAACCTTCGTTTAATCACCATTTTGAAAACAATATGTAGGGGAGTGGTACAAGGGAGATGTGATGACAATCATAGACGACGCTTTGGCCACTGGCGGAGAACCAAACACTTCTGACGCTTTCACCATTAATGGCCAACCTGGAGACTTGTATGCTTGTTCTAACGGTAACGTCACGATGTAAAAAACTGATCAACTTGACCAATATTATTAGGCGACCGATCACTCACTAAAAAGTACTTAAAAATTAGATCATTTGAAAATCCTCCAGAAGTAGTGATAAAGATCAATATTGCAGTACATATCATTTCATGTTGTCGGAAATAACACGGGAAAATTTTGCAGGGACGACACACCGATTTTCAGTGGTGCAAGGAAAAACCTATCTCCTTCGCATAATCAGCGCCGCCATGAACGAAGCCCATTACTTCGGAATCACAAACCACTCACTCACAGTCGTAGGCATAGACGCAGCCTACGTCAAGCCCTTCACCACCCCTTACCTCGTGATCACCCCAGGCCAAACCATGGACGTTCTGCTCCAGGCTAACCAGACACCAGGTCTCTACTACATCGTCGCCTCGTCCTTCCAAGACGGCTCATCTCCATATGATAACACCACAACCACAGCCATTTTGCAGTACAGTGGAAGCTCCAATGCTTCTCAGCATCCTCCAATGGCGTTCCCAGATTTTCCTGAACATAATGATTCTACTGCTCCTTTTAACTTCACCAACAGGTTGAGGGGTTTGGGGAGCGAGAGTCACCCCATTGAGGTTCCAAAGACAGTGAACAGGATGATTTATATGACGGTCGCTGTGAATGTTCTTGCATGCAATGCTAGTACTTGTGACAGCACCACCAAGCTTGCGGCTAGTTTGAACAACGTGTCGTTTCAGACCCCGAGTATTGATATATTGGACGCTTACTACTGGTACGTACAGTATTTATATACACCGTCCATCGATATTCTCACAGGTCACAGTTTGTGTTGCACTTACGCAAAAACAATAATTCATGGGTTGTTTCATTTTGCAGGAACAAGACAGGAGTTTTCACTAAAGATTTCCCGAAAGAGCCTCCAAACTATATCAACTTCACAGATCCTGACAACAACGCATTTACGACCACGGGAACGAGGGTGATAATGCTGAACTACAATGACTCTGTAGAGGTAGTGTGGCAAGGAACGAATAATTCATTGAATACTGCCGAGAATCACCCAATGCATCTCCATGGATTCAGCTATTATGTTGTGGGACAAGGCTGGGGAGTTTTCAACAATAAGACCGATCCTGAATCCTATAACCTCGTTGATCCTCCAGAAGTTAACACTGTTAGTCTTCCCATGAATGGTTGGCTTGCTATGAGATTTGTCGCCAACAATCCCGGTATGTTTGTTAAATTATCATTCATTTGCATGCCGACGTACTTTCAAAAAAATTACTGCCCGATATTTTACAGGGAATTATCTGAATCCCCAGCGGCTTTTCCATATTAATTTAAACATCTCTACAGACTGCAGCCCAAGAAAATTTCTGAAGAGTCTCTGACCTTTGTTTTTCCCCGGCGTTGGGAAGTAAATAACAAATCATAATTATTTTTAAGGACAAAACTTAAGTGGAGGTTTTATTGGACTTTTTACAGTGTTAAGAAAACTAATTAGTTTCATCAAAAAATTATTAGCAATTTTTTTTTTAAAAACTACAAATTTAAAGAATTTGTGGTACTTTTAAGAATTCCTGAAATATTCGGTAGTAACTTTAGTCTTTAAAACAATTGTAATGCAGCTCTTCAAGTTATGACTTACGAATTTTGATTCTCTTTGGATTAGGCCAATAGATAATGGATGTTTATAGAACTCATATAATTAACTTGAGTGCGCATGTACATTGACATATACAGATTTTTTTTATATAAAAAAAAATTATGGGTTCCACACGTTACATGGGGTCTACAAACTGAGCATATTTTTCGCATCTCATGAATAATACAGATTCTGTTATATAGATGTATGTGTATTGATTCATTGATGATGATGAATAAGAAAAATGAACAATAAATGAATTAATTTGCAGGGGTATGGTTTATGCATTGTCATTTTGAGAGGCACAGTAGCTGGGGAATGGACACTGTGCTGATTGTGAAGGATGGAAAAACCAACGAAACAAGGATGCTTCCACCTCCTAAGTACATGCCTCCTTGTTCCAAATGAAGACGTTGCATCATTCTACATCAATCGTTCTTTGAGTCATTGGTATAATTATCTAGAAATTGAATAACCCTGTGTTTGATCTCAGGCAAAGAAGAGAATCCTGAGAAATTTGATTCCGTTTGGTTGTTTGAGCAATAATGTGTGATACTAGAAATGGTTCGTGTTCATGTTGTTTACTTTGGTTTGGAACTCCTCACATCATAATTTGGTCTTTTATTCAGTATTTTAGTCTCTAATTCACTTTGTGTATGTTTGATTTTCAGTTTATCAAAAGTTCATTTGGTGAAATTTTATTTGGTTAAAGTCAATTTAATGAAAGTTAATTATTGTAACGAAATTTGTGTTTAGATACATTTTTTTAAAAGTCAGTTTGGTATACTGAAAGTTGTTTGATTTGTAATAGTAAAATGTATTTTTAAATGTACAATTATCAAAAAAGATATTAATTTATGATGATTTATAATTTTTATTATACAAATATAATATATTTAAAATATTTAAAAAATGTGATAAAGATTTTAAATAACATAAATTTTGATATATAATGTTAAAAATTTGTTCTCTAGTTATTTGTATTTTTTTAATTTGTAATTTTAAAAAAATATGACAAAGATTTGTAACTTTTATTATACATTAATACTACAAATTAATATGATTAATTATTTAATTTAAAATGTCAAAAACATGATGCCTAATTATTATTATATTTTTAATGAATTAAATATTTTTTAAATAAAAAATAAGAGATTAAATTTAGAGTGGTATGATCAAATAACATTTTATTTTTTAAATTCACTTTTCAAAAACTTTAAATAGTTACGTTTTAAAAATTTAATTTCAGTTACTGTTTGAATATATATTTATTTATAAAATATTTCACCTAAATAATTTTTAACTTTTTAAAAGTAAAATTTTACTTTTTGAATGTGAAAAGTAAAAAAACTAAATGGCCCCTTTGTTGCAAATAGCAGTTTTTAGTCTTGTTTTCATATTTTAGCGTGTCTTTAATTGTTTATTTTGTTTTCGTGTTATCTTATATATTGTAGCTCCCTAGACGCTACTAAAAGCAGCTTCACGTAATTAAATATAAAAAGTGGTGATTGGATATGGTGTTATTTTCAGTGTGTTAGTACTTTATTTGTTATTATTTAACGTTAATTAGGTCAGGACGCACAATAGAGTGATGGGGGACCAAAGTTGTTCCCCCATCAAAGCAAACAAGGATTTTAAATCCTTGAAGCAAAGCAAAGCAGCATAACTAGTTGTTGCTCCATATCAAAAGGCACAGACGAGTAAAATGTTGATCCAAAAAAAGATACTAAAATCACTTTTTGTTTTGCCCCTTTTTCAAAAGTCAAAAGTTATGATAGACCCTTTTTCTGTGTAATCAAATGACAAAAATAAAATATTAAATAATTTCATGCCCCAGATAAAAAAGTTTTAATTTAAATAAATTCCATAGTTTGATTTTCATACAATTTTACCGGTCATTGCTCATTCGAGATGCGGAATGAAATGGAAACTAAAATTTAAAAGTGATGAAAAGAATTGCGTTTTAAACATTTTTCTGGTGAAATTCTATTTTAGTTTTAGACTAAAGGATTGTATTGTTGGTGAAGGCGCCATCCCATTCCCATATCTTATAAGAGCATGCCTTCAAATTTCACTGTAATATATAAGGATTTTGTTGATTGGTAATTTGTAAATATTTTCTTCAGTGTTTTTTTAAGTCAGGAAGCCTATTTTAACTTTAATAATCATTTGAAACTCAATTCATTTAAACTTTAATAATATTCATAAAAAATAAATATTTGAAAATCATATTGGATCTCAACTAATTCAGTTGAGTAAAGATTGAAGGAATAACTCTCCCAACAAACATTTAAAGCAACTACTTACTCAGGGGGCAAACTCGGAACTATTCACGATATTAAACTAACATAACCTCCTATCTACTAGCTCAATTAAGCATGACTTGTTGGTTGTGCAGCAAACTCTCTCCATTAAAAAATATAAAATATTTTTTGATGAGTTGGATGTTAAAAAATACAATATTTTTTAGTCTTTTGAGATGTAATAATTATCTTTTTTTTACAATGCCTTTATTGATAATAATTTTATATTTATTGTAAGGTATTTAATAAGGGTAAATATAAAAAGATAGGATTAATTTGAAAGTAAGTAATTATTTTATTAAAAAGGTAAAATTTAATTAAAAATGTTTTAACTGAGAGAATATAATTTTTACAAGATCAAACGAATGACTGCCGATCTACATTTTTTAGTGCGTGTTATGATGTATCATAGTAGACACTACTTTAGGCAAAGTAGCAGGATATATATTACATTATTACAAAGAAAACATCGCTTTCGAAAGAGAGTAAAGTGGTACCAAAGCGGTGACTATTTTATAATATTTGCAACGAATTGAAGATGAAGAAATAAACCTTTGAGAAATCCGTCAGATCCAAGAACTTGACCTATATGTAACTTGTAAGTATGGCAAAATTTGATTGTCATAAAATTACATATATAAAGCCATGTGTTTTGTTTTCTCTAGCTATACTGCCACCAAGAAGAGCAAGCAAGGATGGGACATCACCTGGAAATTCAAGCTTTGCTAATAGCTCTTCTGGGGTTCATGTTTATTGGCAAGAGCCAAGGCAACGTACATTATTATGATTTCGTGGTAAGTCTTGAAATCCCAACTGTGAGAATTCGTCACAAGTTCATTTTTCATTTTATTTTTGCATGGCGTGATAGTTTATACTTTGTTGTAAGTATATAAATATGTAAGTTCATGTATATGTTGTTGTGAGATTGTTCCCGTAGTTGAAATTTTGAACCGTGAAACTTATTATTATTTGAAATTATAGATACAATATTAGATTTTTTGTATTAAATAAGTTTAAGGATAGTATATGTTTTATAAAAATAGCTTTAGCCATTATATTAAATACTTTATAAATTTATATATTTATGATCTATCTTTTAATTTTTAAATGTGAGATTTCTTTTACATTGTAATATACAGGTAGAAGAAAAGAACTTCACCAAGCTGTGCAGCACAAAGAGCATATTAACAGTGAACGGGAGCTTTCCAGGGCCTACCATTCGCGTTCAGAAAGGCGATACAGCTTTTGTTACCGTCCACAATAAGGGAAGCTATGGGGTCACCATTCACTGGTCAGTAATTTCTCCCCATGAAACGGTCGGAGAGAATAGTAGTAGAGGGCACTAAGACGTCTGAACTAAAATCTTTAAAACTCAAGTTGGTGGGTTATTTTGTTTTATTATATATTAATCATTAAACTTAACTTTAAGATAAAGTTACTTACACTTGAACATGCACCGTAAGATAGTGATATGGTTCAGAGGATGTTGACATAACAGGCATGGGGTGAAGGAACCAAGAGACCCATGGTCGGATGGACCAGAGAACATAACACAGTGCCCGATCCCGCCGGGAACGAGTTTCAGACAGAAGTTGGCATTTACGTCAGAAGAAGGAACACTGTGGTGGCATGCTCACAGTAGTTGGTCTCGTGCCACCGTCCATGGCGCCATCCTCATCTTCCCTGTAAATCAAACCTCTTATCCTTTTCCTCAACCTCATGCACAAGAAACTTTCATCATTGGTCAGTACATTATGTCTTTGTTGAATTTCAGCCAACGATTACCTGATAAATAACATAATTACAAGTGATTAATGTGCAGGGGAATGGTACAAGGGGGACGTGCAGCAAATAATAACTTCAGCACTAGCAAGTGGTGGCGAGCCCAACTCATCTGATGCTTACACCATCAACGGTGAACCTGGACATTTCTATAACTGTTCAAGAGGTACCACTTATGCTCATTAATGATCAACTTTTTTAATAAGTCGTTTACTTTCAACTTTGAACTTCACAGTGACTCCCTAATGTGAGAGAGTTATTGTACAGTTTTCCAAATTTATCCTGTTGAGTGGCTTCACTTTTCTTTCCAGGACATTCATAGAGAAATTATAGCTATCCTTTTGACAGCTAATTAAATTATCTAGTTAAAAGAAATGGCAATTTTTAATTCTTCAAATCTCTTTATTGTTCATGTTTGATTTTTTAGATGTATTTTCTGGTGCTTCCTCCTCTCCTTTATGTAAGTAATCTTTTACAATTTATAAGAGCTTTATGGTCCAATATAAGTTATTTATCAAAAATTTGTGAAGTATTAATTATAATTGCATCATTTCGAAAGTTTCCTTGTTTACCATTTTTTAATGAGGGGGGATAAAATTAAAAGAGCATATATTTTTCAAATTTATGGTATTTATTAGGGATAAATTAATTAAAGATGAAACTAAAGCAAATTAAAGATAATTTTAATGATTTATTTAACACACACACACACACACACACAAAACATGAATTTCAAATTATATAAGGACTTGTTTACTTGGAAATCAACTATTCTTTATGATTTTTAGTATACTTCTAGCTATTTGCTGAAAATAATTAAGGAGGAGCATTAAATCATTAAAACGGTTTAAAAATAAAATTACTTTTTAAACTTATCCTTATGTAAATAAGAGTGGTTTTGAAAAATAGCTAATCAATTCTATATCTTTTTATCCAAAGTGATTAACACTCACACACAACTATCAATTTATTATGGAAGATTAATAATCTACAAGATCAGAGAGAGGGTACAATGGAACTGAATTCCTATTTATTGATTTGACTAATTGTGCAGAAACAACGTATCATTCATGGGTTGATTACGGGAAGACATATCTATTTAGGATAATAAATTCTGCGATGAACGAAGAACACTTTTTTGGGATTGCACATCACAGGCTTACAGTTGTGGGAATCGACGCGTCCTACACAAAACCCTTCAAGACCAGCTTCATTGTAATCGGCCCAGGACAAACCATGGACGTGCTCGTCACAGCAGATCAGCCCCCTCGTCAGTATTACATTGCTGCTTCTCCCTTTTACGATGGAAATGCACCGTATGATAATTCCACAGCAACAGCAATTCTTCAGTACAAAGCTTACACTTATAATCAATCCAATTCAGATGATAAATCATCATCTTCTTCTAGAGCTATTCCCTTTCCTATGCTTCCTGCTCTGAATGACTCAGGGACAGCGGTTAACTTCAGTAAGAGGTTGAGGAGTTTGGCGAGTAAAGATCATCCGGTAGATGTTCCCAAAAATGTCAGTAGAAGAATTTTTATGACTGTCTCTATAAATGTGTTGCCTTGCGCTAATTCAAATTGCTCCGGCCCTAATGGAACTAGACTCTCTTCAAGCTTCAACAACATAAGCTTTCGGATTCCCAAAATTGATATTCTACAAGCATACTATTGGTATGTCTATGATCTCCATTATCATAACTTAAGACATCATTCTATTTTACTGAGTATATATTAGTTACAACATTCAACTTTATTCACTTTCCACGACACAAGTCCATTCATTTGAACAAACCAAACGTGAATTTTTGAAGATATTGAAATAAGAAGACTTTAATTTTTTTTTTGTTTTCTTTTCTGTGAAATTATTTATGAAAATATATATGCAGGAACATTTCTGGGGTATTCACAGGGGACTTTCCAGATGAACCGCCATTGTATTTTAACTTCACAGGAGACGTGGTAAACACGACAATGATCCCAAGTACAGGAACGAGGGTTATAATGTTGGACTATAAGGAGGTTGTGGAAATAGTGTGGCAAGGTACGAGTCTTGTTGGCCCAGAGAATCACCCTCTGCATCTTCATGGCTTTAGCTTCTACGTGGTCGGAATTGGCCTCGGAAATTTCAACAATGTCTCAGACCCTCTCTCCTACAACTTAATTGATCCTCCACTCGTTAACACCTTTGGTCTTCCCAAAAATGGATGGGTTGCAATGAGATTTGTTGCTGATAATCCAGGCAGGTTCTCTTGACTACGATCTAGCCATGTGTGGTTCAATTGATATATTATCTGATCTATTGAGAATTATTACATTACAATATATTATTTATTGAGATTTAAGGAATAGTTTATATTCATAAGTCATTATTAAGATGATCTCTCTCTTTTTTTTTGTATGTGTATATTGTAAGCTTTTAACATAAATAGACTACAACATTTTTTTTAGGTCACATTTCTTTCTTTTATGAAATATTTCAATTTTTTACTGATAAAGAATAGTCTTGTTTCCTAACGAGGACAGGGGTATGGTACATGCATTGTCATCTTGATAGACACACAAGCTGGGGGATGGACACGGTTGTTATTGTGAGAGATGGAGGTACCCCACAAACAAGCATGCTTCCGCCGCCTAAATATCTGCCTCCTTGTTCTTAAAGAGAGAGAGTTTATTAGGATCTTGTAAGCATTTTCCAAGAAAATATAAGATTTGCATGGCCGGCCGGCTCATCTCAAAGCCTTGATATAGGGATGTGATTACCTTTTTTTTTTTTTTTGTGAATGGGGTGTGATTATCTTTGGTTTGCTAATGACTTCAAGTATTTTATTGAATTTCATGTATTTGTTTCACTTTCACTTCTAGAGATATCTAAGTGCCTCGATCGGATTTAATTTACAGCACACATGTTGACATATAACATTCCTAATTTCATATCATCTCCATCTCTCCCTGAATCCTGCAGGTTTGTCTTTATACTTGAGAAACAAATATTAAGTACTGTTTTTATATTTGAGTAGGAATTATGCGAATATCAAATGTGATTCAATATCCAAAACTTCGTTGCATAATCCGAGGAATTAATAAAATCTTGCATTTTATAAATTAAGGGGAGGATTACATACGAGTATATCTAAAAAATTTAGTTTAAGTGATCTTAAAATCATAATTATTTCTAAATGCCTGAGTTATTATAAAATATTGCTGAAATTATTATCCCTTGTTTTAGAGATTGCTATTAAATTTGAGGAAAATTATGAATTTCTAGTAACTTTCCTTACGGACAGTGCACTGTCATCTTTAGACAGGCACAGTAGCTGGGGTATGGACACTGCTGGTGAATATTTTTGTTACGATACTAGCTAGATATTTGGCTTGCATTGGGCGCTTTCATTGGTGTAGACAGAGTTTTTCACCACAATTAAAAAATATTTTTTGATGGCAAAAGATAATGCGTGATAGAAATAAATGCAATAATAAATGATATTTTTCACTACAATTATAATAAATAACATTTACGATCACAAGTTCAAGTTAGACATGTGGCCGTAAACAGTGAAAAGAAGCATTTGTAGTCATAGGTCTATCTTAAACTTATCACCATAAATGGTTTGCATCACCATTTAGGACCACAGTTATTAATTATAACTATGGCCATAAATAACATTTTTTATTATAGTCATAATAAATGATTGTGATCGTAAATGTTTTTTTTTTAAAATCACTCATAATTATATACATCTCTTATTAATTATAAACCTACATAAATATGTAACAGTAACTCCAAAGATCAGTGCAAATATACCAACTAAATATAATTATGCATTTCTAATACAAAGAAGTATAAACTATTTACTTTAATCTTGCTGATTTTAGAAAGAAATTAGATCAAATGTTATGTATATGTTTTATCTCTTGTTTAGAATATGATTCTAAACTTGTGAAAGTTTTGAATTCAATAACAATATACGTATGAATAACAATTCAAGTCTAAGGTGAGCTTCAAAATATAAAGCATCAAAAGTGGATAGTAATATATTATGAAAAAAAAAATAATATGAAAACATATATACCGTTTTTTGTAAGGTAACTTATAAAAAAGAGTATAATATTTTTCTTGAAGATAAATTATATTTAAGATAGGTAGAAGTAGTATATGTAGTATATAGTTTAATTTTTTTACTATATACTCATGAAAAATTATGAAAGGATAAAATTGAAATAAAAGTAATTAATTATATATCATTCTATATAAAGTAACTTATAAAAAAAATTATAATATTTTCCTAGAAGATGAATTATATATAAGACTGGTAGAAATATATACATATAGTAGTATAGTAGTATAGTTTAATAATAAATTACCATTAAGTGTTTCTACCTCATGCATTTATTGGCAATTAGCAACTATTGTACTCGTCACATGCATGGCACTTTCACTTCAATTGTTCTATAGGACTCAAAAATTAAATTTTAGGAGCTTTTCTTATGCATTAACTAATAATTGTATACTCACAAGCCCTGGAGGGCGGCCACTCCACCGAGTGTTTTACGGGTGGATCACGATGTGTGTCTCACTTTCCCAGAATTTTCTTGCAATTTGCAAAGTGAAATTCATATAAATAAATTTTTCACTTTGAATAGATGACAAACCACAAACATAAGAGACATATGCTTTACTTAATACTTACAAGTACTGGAGGGCGATCACTCCACTGAGGTTTGGAATGGTACCCTGCAGATTCTTGTTGGACAATAGATTGACAAACATAAATAAAAACCAAGAACCTTGATGAATAATTATGAAACTTCAGATGTAGAAGCTAATAATACACATGAAATAAGCATGATTCGATTTGGCAGGATGTTCATCTTACCGGTCTGTA
Source organism: Prosopis cineraria (assembly GCF_029017545.1). NCBI lineage: Eukaryota > Viridiplantae > Streptophyta > Magnoliopsida > Fabales > Fabaceae > Prosopis > Prosopis cineraria. The sequence continues at coordinate 26,276 of NW_026556054.1, read as the reverse complement.
ACATTGTGGAGGTTTGTCAGGTTCTGAGGTACAAAGTCAGCAAAAAATTATTTTCCAAGCGCTAGCAGCCACAGAAGAATGTTATTGTGAAAATGCATCGAGAATATTTCTATCAATGAGTTAGTTTGAGCAGGTGATAACAGGGACACTTACACTACCATCAGATTTTGAGCACGTCCAATTATTAAAGTAACTAAGAAGATATTTAGCATGGTCAAAGTCATTGATATAGACAGTGCTCTTGTAGCGCAAAACCCTCATAGTGTTGTGGCAGCTATAGTAAAACAAAGCACTAGAAAAATAATAACACAATTTCCAATAAAAATTATTATTATATAAAAGCTTTCAACTTCAACTCTATCATCGCTCTTATCATACAACTATTGCCAGCATCGCATCACATGACCATCACAAAGCGAACAAAATGGTTTTAGGCTGAACTTAGCAGCAAATCTCAAAGTTGCGAGGGTTTTTTGATAGAAGCGTGAACAGTGCAAGCATCCATACACCATGGGTCCTAAAAATTTTCACCTGAAATGATAAAACGATAATCCATTAAGAGATTCAGGTTTAGGGAAACCACATTAAAAATGTCGAAAACCCAAGTGCAGAAAGTTTAATGGTAGTGGAAGAAAAAAACAACAATAATCAAGAAAAATAGAATTCAAATTCAAAATATAACCTAAAACGTGTCCTCGGCCAGCTTCATTGATTCCCATGATGCAAGGCTGCAGGGGTGGGGAGAGGGGGGGACTGGTAGGCCACAGCCGCCCTTAACTTTTTTTTTTTTTTTATGAAATGTATGAGTTATATATTTTTAATTTCAATAAGTTGGCATATTATAGAAGTTATGAAATATTAAATAAATTTTTTATTTTAATTCAATATGTAATCTTTTATGTATGTTAGAGTAACTATTTTAATAGTTTGAAGGTATAATTATTACAGGATCTATTTATTTTTAACATGATAACATTATACATGCTCTTAAAGTATTAATATTATTTTATGTTGCTTTTATTTTATATTTAATGAAAAAAATTATGAAGATTATTATTAACAAACTTTGTTAAGCATTACACCAAAAATTTTAAGATATATTGAATGTTATATATTTGATATCTATCATAAAATCACGCATCTAAAAGTTAAGAGATTTGATAAAGATATTCTTCTAGAAAAAATTACTTTTTTAAAAGTAATCAAGCTATTAAAATTTATGATATGAATAGTTTTTACTTTGATATAATTCAATCTTATTGACATAAAGATGCAATTAAGCACTATTAATGTGTTGATATATTTATTTACTATAATTATCAATTGAATGAGTTAAATAGTAAATTTAATAAGTAAGTAATAGAGCAAATTACATTGAATAAAATTTTAAATTCTAATGATGTATTTAAATTATTTAATACTTATGGAAATGATAAAATTTTCACCAATTTAATAATAATTTATATTGAAAAGGAAATTGTTAAAACATTTACTGTAGACAAAATAATTAATGATTTTTAATTTATATCATAAAAAATCGATAAGCAAAACTTAATATATATATATATATATATTATTATATATGTGTAAAATTGAATATAAATATATACGTTGAAATATTTATATTATATTGGTGATACATATATAAATTGATACATATATAAATATAATTTCTTTAATTATCATATGTACTTTTTCATCGGCTCCCCTTAATAAAATTTTTTGACTCTGCCCTTTGTAAGGTTGGGATGCCTAAGGTTGGGATGCCTATTTGGGAAGAAGGATCACTTCAAAGGCCACTGTGGGTTGAGGGGAGAGGAGCTAAGAGAGATTTGAGGTGGAGTTGAGGAGGTGGCTGGAATTGAAGGGATAAGAGCTAGAGCTATGGGCAAATTATAGAATGATATGCAAGAGCTGGAGTTGAATAGCTAAGGTTATATCCTCAGCTAGACTTTTGGCGACAGGTCCTAGTAAACCTTTCGCCATAGATCACCTAAAGGTCACTTATTTTGAAAAAAAAATTAAAAATGGAATTAGAACAGGTTATAGCCATTTGTCTTCTTAAAAAAAATTATTACAGTAAATATTAATTAATAATTATTGTAATTAATAATTAATTAATTTCAATTATTAATTAATAATTAAAATATATTAAATTCTCCTAATTAGTTCACAATTTAATTTTACTAGTTAATTCAATTTTTAATTAAATTTCATTTAATTAATTTAATATTTTAATTTATGATTTTAATTGATTAAATTAATTTACTTTATCAATAACTTATTTTTTCTAAATTTTTTAATTTAATAATATTTAATATGTTTGAATTGAGACAACTTAAGTTCAATTAAATTACTTAATTAACTATAATTATATATTATTAAATAAATTTTATTAATTGATTAACTAGGTGTCTTAACACATATAATTTAAATTAATTAATTAATTAATCAATTTTTATTATTAAATTAAGTAATTAATTAATCTAAAATGTGCTAAAAGAAGGCCTATGACGACAAGTCTCCATAAAACTTGCCGCCGAAGATCATCTATGGTGACAAGTTTAATGTGGAGCTATCACCATAAGTCCATTTAAAAAAAATAAATAAAAAGAAGGTAGAAAAGACATATGTTGACAGGTTCAATTAGACTTGTTGCCATATGTCTATTTTTTAAAAAATTATTATGGTAATTATTAATTAACAATTGTTGTAACTAATATTTAATTTTTTTCAATTATTAATTAATAATTTAAATATATTAAATTTTTCTAATTAATTCATAATTTAATGTTACCAATTAATTCATTTTTAATTAAAAATTATTCTCAGATTTGAATTAATTTAATTCAATTTATTAATAACTTAATTTTTTAACTAATTTATTTTTTAATTTAATTATATTTAATGTCTCTAAATTCAGAAAAATTAAATTACTTAGTTAACTAATCTTATATAATTAAATTAAATTTATTAATTAAGTGTCTCACACACATTTAATATATATTAAATTAATTAATTAAATAATTAATTTTTATTATTAAATTAAGTAATTAATTAAGCTTTTTAAATGAATTTAATGAAATCTATGTTTTTCTATTTATTTATAAGCCTGTTACTATATTATTTATTACTGCAGTTATTTTAGAAACTTTGACAAAAAATGTGTTGCTAAAATTTTATTTTGTACTAGTGTTTGTAACAATATTATAAACTTTTCCTTAACAATATTTGCTAAAATATATTTTTGTTCTTCTAAATTTATGTAAAATTTTAATTTAATTTCTTAATTAATTTTATAAAGTACATTTTCAATCCCCTAACTCTAACACCACTAATTTTAAATTAGTATTTTTTCTTGCCAAACATTGTTATTCTAAAAAAATAAACTTAATACCTCACTATTTGAAAATATTTTATCAATATTTAAAAATTTTTTGTAAAATTTGTGTGGAAAAAACTAACAACATTAGTGTTTGAAGTATGAAAAACTCCTTTGTAAAATTAAGGAATCAAAAGGAAATCTTGTATGTGAAAAGTTAAAGAATTAAAAGTGTGTTTTAGACTAAATACTTTAGCCACAAAAATGCCTTCCCATATAAGATAAGGCACAAGACGGATTTATAATTGTTAGTTACCCATTTAATGTCTTAATTAATGAAGAATTCCGGGGCAATATATTTGGTGCTGCGTGTACGTGTTGCAGTAAATAAGAACGTTGATGCAATAAGTAATTGACATCCTCGAGGAACAAAATGACATGCATATGAGCTCCTAATATACTTTCTCAACTTTTTCTCACAGCATTTTCTTCTCTATATCAACTTGCCCACATGTAGCTTAATTTCTTTCGTGGTGTCCAACTAATTAAGTTGGCTTTGAATTTCAATCATTCTTTACAGAGCAATATATAGCTTAAACCCCTCATTATTATAGATATATATATATATATATAAAAACATTTTTTTCTTCTCTTTTGCACAAAAAGTTTAGGTGAGGTGAGAAAGCTCATTAGAATTAAAACATATTTTCAAATTTAAAGAACACTTACAAAAATACTTACAAAGTGTCCACTAACAAAGTTTTCATATTGATAGTGAAATTTAATCTCACAATCTTGTAGATTATAAATCAAATCCTTATCAATTGGACCAAAAGCCTTGAGATTATTCTCAATCTTACCCAATGACGTCCTTGCCTTTCAACATGTTCATTTCTCTCGTCCTCTAAAAGTTTGCGAGAAATTTCCATTACCTCTTTAAAAGTTGTGAGAAAATTCTCAAGTATACCTTGATGCTCTGACCTTCCTAGTATTATCATTTCTCGTGGCATTTGCTCTCTTCTTTCAAGGATGCTCATCTCTCATGGCCTTTCAGAGAGCCGTGAGAAAATTCTTAAATACGGTACAATACAATAAAAATTTAATTAAATATTAGGTGTCAAATTGACTCGTTTGCTAAAAATGGCACTCATAATCAATATATATTTGCTAATATAAAATTTCAGTTTTAAAAATTTCGACCACAAAAAGAACGTTTAATAATGAAATTTCAACAACTAAATCATAATAAAATAAATTCAATACCATATCTTCACACGAAAGTTTTTCTCATAAACATCAGCAAAGGGAAAAATTAAACGTTGACATGGTCGAGATCACATCTATACGCACAGGCACAAGCGAGATACAACTTTCAAGCTCATCAGACCTAATTAGCCCGTCCTCAGGTATGCATTGCATAGATAGCGATAGTAAAAGGAAAAATAGTGTTTTGAAAATTTCAATATTTGGATTACTTCTTCAACGAATTAGCTTTATGCATACATTTCTTCCATGAAGAAAAGGACGGCCAGATTAACTAAAATTCGATTAGGTGTACCTAATCTGAGCTTAAAATCCAAGGTCAAGATGGAAGCTAATTAAATCAAGTTGGATTCTAAAATTACCAATCAATATGTGTAAAGTGTCTACATGCGTGTTTAACCTAATTTCAAACTTCACTACATGCAAGTTTAAGTTTTTCTGAAGTTTGAAAAACTATGAAATGCATAGAAAGTAAGAGAGTGGCACAATTTAGTCAACAGGCGGCTTTTTTATTTCAAAGGAGTAACACTAACCAGCTACCTTTTATTTCTGTATACAAAAGGAAAGTAGAACAAAGTCTATGTCATGTTTTTTCCACAGATAATCAACATTGATTTTCATAGCTAAACTAACCGTTCATACATATATACATACATAATGCTTGTTCCCTTAAATCTAGGGGAAAATTACATCTGAGAAATATCATAAAAGAGTTAAAGTTATTTACAAATAAGGATCAATAAGTAATAGATTGTTATTAAAATAAGAATATGGATTTGTTTGTTTTTGAATAATGACTTATTATTGGTCTTTGTTTGCAAATAACTTTCTTCATAGATCCTTAAATTAATGTGATTTTTCCTTAATTGAATGTAATAAAGTGAATCTGATAGAGATAGTAGGGGCCAAAAAAAAAAAACAAGAAGAAGAATCTAATAGAGATCATTGGAGTTGTCCTTCTTAATCACTTAATTATCTTCATTGTGATCACGTTTTATTAATTTCATTCTTGAGTGCAGGTACCTTATTTTATTAATGAGCCTTTAGATTCATCGAAAAAAATGTTGTCTCCTGTTCATTAACGTCGAAGATAATGCATGTACATATAAATTAAACATATGTTAATGAATTTACATTCTAAAATATTTTAATCATATTTCTTCCTATAAAATGTTACTTGAAATATTACTTCTTGAAGCAAATAAAAAATTGACTGACACAACCAAATTCCAATAAAATGTATTAATTTTTTTTAATAAATTAGTGTAACAAAGTTTCTAGTGTATGTGATCGTGTTGTGAATTTTTCATATGTTATTTTAAATTTGTTTATATATATGTTTGGCCACGAATTAATAACATAGTGATGACATTTTGGGAGTGTCCCATTTAATTGTTTAATTTATAAATCAAATAGTGCAGATTAAAATTTACAATTTAACAATCATACACGCCAAACAGGTTGCTAATATATGTCTAAACTAATTATTTGTACATGCTTAGAAAAATATCCTGTCCATCGATCACAAGTTGCTTTCTATGATCTAAACTGAGTTTAGTAGGGTCTATTTAATTTGTGTAGAAAGTTAAAGTCATATCCAAGGACATTATTTTTTTTTGGCCTGAAACCTAAGGAAACATCTAATCTTTACATTTTTGGTGATTTTCTTTATTTATCCCTTCTCAAAATTAAATTAGTAATCTTGTTAACTGCTCACAAATTACATTTAATGGACAATCTAAAGATAAAGAATTTGAGTTTGTATTTCTTTTCAAAACATCTACATTTTTCTTCTTCATCAAAGCAATTTTTTTTGGTTATTTTTAAATATGTTGTTATTAAAAAGAATTTAAATGCCACGCACTGTCACGAAATGAATTTTTTCCCCAGCACGTGTTAAACATAGATGATAGATCATCGTCTTGGACGAAAATTGTCATTATATTAAAAGAAAAGAAAAAGTTACATAAAAGCCAAAGGATACAATAGTGAGATAAATCCCAAAACCAAGGAGAGAAACTAAATGTAGAAAAAAGTAAATTGTCTTGAACCAATTGGTAATCTAGACTTGTAAAGGAACCGATCGTAAATGATGAAGGCCTGGAATCACCACATTCCTGTTGGCATTGCAAGAGAGAAATCCATGGAGCAGATTTTTCCTGAAACAAGTGATTCGCAGACTACCATCGAAAGCCATTAATAGAGCAGAAGTTGCAAACCATGCAGCATAACGGATACTCAATAGGTGGAAAATACTGAGTCCTGTAAGTTCTTAAATTTGAAGCCAGTGATAAACTGATTGCCCCTGAAAATTCCCAGCTGACACTAGTGAGAAGATGATTTGAATTCTTTCATGCAAATATTCCAATCAAATTGTCTAACCAACTGTGAATCAAGAGAAACACCTAATTCCCAAGGATGAGCAACTGAGATTAATCTTCTCGTCATTCCAGTCACAATTATTTTCAAACAAGTAGCATTGACTGTTGAAACATCTGATAGAAGATGTTTGATCCTGCATCAAGCCTTGACGGAGGATAAGGTTTCTAAGATGCCAAATCATACTCAAGAAGACTATAATCCGCTTCAGAGGATGTTGATCTTCTTCACTTAATTTTTGTTTTGAAAAGTTTTTAAACACTTCACAAACTTACATAAAAAAATTTACAGGAATTGCGTTGCGATCCGGGTGTCATACACATGCCCGTGTCATCTTGGTAGAAAGAATTAAGCTACTCAAAAATATATTTTAAATGGTGGCTGGCTTTCAATTTTTCTATATAAACCAGAGCCCAAGTGACTAGCTCCTTCGTAAATCAGAAAAGAAGTACGTAGTTCTCGCACTTTCCGCAGCTGAAGTCTTTCCATCTCATGAAAATGTGGTTTTCCAAGATAATGATCTTCTTCATTTTCTGGTTCACAGCATCAATTGGTGTTCATTCCCATACACAGAAACGTTACAAATTCGTTGTAAGTCCCCTAACATCGTGTCCGTCCGCCCCTTTTTGGGTTATAATTATCTTATAAGAATATTCACAAAATTAATTAAACGAAACTCTGCAGGTGAAAGAAGCCCAGTATACAAGGCTCTGTAGCTCAAAAAGTACGTTGACTGTTAACGGAGAATTTCCAGGCCCCATTATAAGAGTTCACAAGGGCGAAACTGTCTATGTCGATGTTCATAACAAAGGCAGATACAACATCACTCTACACTGGTACTTAATTAATTCCTGGTCTCGATCTCGTCACTTTCACATGCTTCACTTTAACCAGTTTTATGGCAGGCATGGAGTGAAGCAGCCGAGGAATCCATGGCCAGATGGTCCTGAATACATCACACAGTGTCCTATACAACCAGGAGGGAGGTTCAGCCAGAAGGTGATCTTCTCTACAGAGGAAGGAACCTTGTGGTGGCATGCTCACAGTGATTGGTCCAGAGCCACCGTCCACGGGGCTATTATAGTCTATCCTCGTCGTAACTATCCTTTTCCCAAACCTCATGCAGAGGTTCCCATCATCTTTGGTATGAGAGACACTTGATTAATTACTACGTATTAGTCCTATATAATCCCACCAGATATATAGTTCAAGGGAGATTTCTGAAAGATGATTCTTTTACATGTAGGAGAATGGTGGAAGAGTGATGTGATGCAGGTCTATACCGAGTTTCTGAAATCAGGAGGATCTCCAAACAATTCTGATGCCATCACTATTAATGGTCAACCAGGTGACCTTTATCCTTGCTCTAAATCAGGTATGTTTGTGTGTTTGTGTAAATTAGATAGATATCTGATGCAACGCTAGCTAGGTTCCTAACACTTTGTTCTGCAACGTTCAGAAACATTCAAGTTGGAAGTGGAAAAAGGAAAGAGTTACCTTCTGCGTATGGTTAATGCTGCAATGAACCTGATTCTTTTCGTGTCTGTGTCAAATCACAAGCTCACGCTTGTAGGCTCAGATGGCAGCTACACGAAACCATTAACAAGAGATTACATCGTAATAGCACCAGGGCAAACAATGGATGTTCTGTTACATGCTAACCAGAAGCCGAACCACTACTATTTGGCAGCAAGAGCATATTCAAGTGGGCTTGATGTTCCCTTTGATAACACCACAACCACAGCTATTGTTCAGTACAGAGGGAATTATAACCCATCTTCCTCTCCCTCGTTACCCTATCTTCCCTGCTATAATGACACGCAAGCAGCTTTTAGTTTCTACAGCAGCATCAGAGGGTTGCCTCAGAAATTTCCCAGCAAAATTCCAGTGAATATCTCCACTCACATAGTGACCACTGTCTCTGTAAACACATTTCCATGTCTGCCAGGCCAGACCTGCGAGGGACCCAACGAAACCCGTTTGGCTTCAAGCATGAACAACATCAGTTTTCAAAACCCAAGCATTGACATTCTGGAAGCTTACTACTATCACGTCAACGGGGTGTTTGGCAAGCGATTTCCCATGTTTCCGCCGTTGACATTCAACTTCACGGCAGAGTATTTGCCGCTAGTTCTGGAGATACCGAAGAAAGGGACGGAGGTGAAGGTTCTGAGGTATGGTGCAACAGTGCAAGTTGTATTTCAAGGGACAAACTTGGTTGCTGGGATAGACCATCCGATGCATCTACATGGGTTCAGTTTCTATGTTGTTGGATATGGTTTGGGGAATTTCAATGAAAAGTTGGACTCCAAAAACTTCAATCTGGTTGATCCTCCTCTTTTGAACACGGTTACTGTACCCAAAAATGGCTGGGCCGCCATCAGGTTCTGGGCTATCAATCCAGGTTCTCCAATGACTTTAATTAGTTCCATTTGTCAAATACATATATATACACCCTCTTCATTTAAAAATATAAAATATTTTTTTAAAATTAAATATTAAAAAATATAAAATATTTTTAATTTTTTAAAGTGTAATCATTATTTTTTAAAAAAAAAGTGTACCTATAAAATGAAATACTTTATTTATTTTCGAGTATTTAGTAAAGATGAATATAAAAAGATATGATTAGTTTAAAAATAAATAATTAGTTTATTGAGGTAAGATTTAATTAAAAATATTTTATATTTTTGAATGGAGGAGTATATATAATACAAAAAGTTCTACATTTTTATATTTGAGAGTCTTGTTTAAGATTTTTGGACATTTGTGAATCTCTGAAAATTGACACCGTTAATGATGTGTGGATGATAGGAGTGTGGTTTCTGCATTGCCATCTAGATCGCCATCTGTCTTGGGGGATGGAGACAGTGTTCATAGTGAAGAATGGTAGCAGGTCAAATCAAACTTTGATCCCTCCAGCACCAGATATGCCACCATGTTGAAGCTTTCTTCACACTCATTTGCGCTGTTTATATACAACCTATTATGATTTGAAGTATCCAGTGATGAATTATTTTCACGATGTTTAGATGCAAATATTGAATATTGATCATTAATATTGCCGTGTAATTTAATAATGTAACCACGCCTGTAGTGACGTGATATTATTTGTGTATTTCCATGTGTAATCTACTATTCTCATATATATTTATTGTATTTATTTTCAATCTAATAAACATAACAGTTACTATTCTACAATAAATTATGTGGGTTATGATTATCCCGATCCAATCTAATTTTTTTAGGTAAGAAAATTAATATTAAAAATAAACTTCTTATAAATAAATAAAGAGAAACTAAAAAAATAAGACGCCTGATTAGGTAATATGACAGTTAAAGCTAGAAAAAGAATCCAGGAGGGTCCTCATGTCATCTTCAATTATGATCCAATCTATTTCGTGTTGGTTAATAAATTACATGGGCCAATCTACTAACTCAAATTATATATATATATATATATATAATTTCTAAAACATTCTAACCCCTGTAATTGACAAGAAGTCTCCTTTAAACCCACCCGCATATATAATCATAACTAACTCTTATGCAAAGCATGACATCGTCTACAACTAGTGAGATTCTCGGCTCTTCCTTCCCATCCCATCCTTCTTTTCCCTTTCTAACTATCAGATTACGATTGAGACAGTTTAAATTTGATCTCCTATAAAATTAGTATTAAAATATTAAATTTTAAGAAACATAAATAATAAAAATCAAATTTAATATAACTAATTAATAGATACAGTAAAATAAAAATAAAATGAAATGTTTTATAAGAAATCCAATTTAGACCATCCAATAATTTTGATCTAATTGTTAGAAATTAAAAAGGGAAAGAGGAGAGGATAGAAAAAGAAAGAGGAGAGAATCGTGGACAGAAAGAGTGAGAGAATGAGAGAATGGGAGAGCGAAGAGAGCCACGTGGCATGGTGGCTGTCGAACTGCCCCAAGGAAGAGATGGAGGATCCGTCATTTTCCTAAGAAAACAATTTAACTTTCCCGTGCATTAATTGCATGGTGTCTTACTAGTTTTGTATTAATTCAAGTTTAATTTTCGCCTGCTATGCATTTTTTTCACCTCATTTAGAAGCAATTTCTTTTGTGACAGTTGCCGTGTGTATTTGATACTAGTTAATCCATATTTTAATATTGCTGGACCTGAAGGGAAAGCTGCAAGGTCAAAAATTCAAGGTCTTATTTAAATGGGAGAATCTCAAATAAAGAAAAGGGATGTGATATAATTACTAGTAAATCTTGAAAAATTTTGAAATTTCAAATGTAAAAAAATTAAAGTAATATTAGAATCACTAGTTATTAATTTTTTACTTCATTTATTAATTTACTAATATAAATTGTAAATTATATGAGTTGATATATCACTAAATATATAAAACTTGATATCAGTTGTTCAATTATAAGCAACAACATTAATTATTAAATTATTAATTTAATTTGTTAATTTACTAACGTCAGTTAAGGGTGTTCACGAGATGAGATCAAGACACCTCTATCCTGTGTTCCATACTATTCCAAAAGTTGTCCCATCTCTTAGAAATCGAGATGAGACTGGGACAAGATCAGAAACATTCGGATGTCTCAATAACTAAAAAATGTAGGAGAAAAGCTTGAATAATAATATTCATTAATTAAAATTTTAAATCACATAACTTATAAATTCAAAACCAAAATAACACTAATACATAAATTACAACAATTATTGAATTATGTCAATTACAATTTGAAGTATACAACTTACAGTCAAGTATACATGAGACGTAATATATTATGATAATAATTACATGTGATCTACAAGCTATAAGAATAGCAAAAAAAAAAAAAACAAGCCCAGTACAACATCAAGTCATTATCCTTCTTCTTTAGTTAAAATATATTAAGCTAGTGATTCTTTCAAGAATAAAGCAATAAATACGATACAAATAAAAGTTATTAAATATGTAGATATGAGAATAAATTATATTAATATAACTAATATATTGTAAAGAAAGATATGATCTTATACTGCTTAATCTGTGTCATTAAAATTATCAATATAAAAACCCTTTAGTTTTAAATAATAATAGCATATATTAAAATTATAATTAATATATTTAATGTAAATTTTTAGAATAAAAAATAATATATATATATATATATAATATTTGGAATGGAGCTGAGGGCAATCTCATGTCCCATCCCATCTTAAACTCCTTTCTCATCTTATCCCAAAAACTCTCGTCTTGATTGTTTTCGGCTTGGGATGAGACTTGTCCCGATATGAATGGGATGAAACTGGGCCAATCAGAGCAAGAACAAGTTGAACACCCCTAATGTTAATTGTAAATTATTAATAGGTCTTGTAATTTGTTAATATCAGTGGAAATTATTGACAGATCTTATAATTTATAATTGATATTAGTAAATTAATAAGTAAAGTTAGCAAATTAATAATTAATGTTACTGATTGTTTAACAAATAAATGTAATTTACGCTATATTGATAAATTAATAAGTGAAGTAATATAATTAATAACTAATAATTTTATATAATAAGTGAAGGATATTTTGATTTTTTTGTTTTACGGTTGAAGTTATTTTTACATTTATCCATTGAAATGAACTAAAATTTTAAAATATTTTTAAAACTCACTAGTAATTATGCCACATCCTTAATCCTTATTTAAAATTCTCCCTATTTAAATAATATTAAGTTTCTTGAACTTGTGTTGTCCGCCATTAAAACAATATACTGTACTTATCAAGCTGTCGTAAATTGCAATCAGTCTATAAAGACCAATTTGATCATTTCGATTATCTCCCACTTTACGGATATGGGTCAGCTTCAAAATCTGTTATCATGCTTTCTGCTTTAAAACAACACCTCAAAGTGATGCTGTCTTATAAATAACAATCATCACTTCATTACTACCGATTGTACCACCGGTTGCAAAGCTCTCTCTCTCTCTCTCTCTCTCACGATAATGTGGTTTTTGAAACCATGAATCAACATGCTCTTCATGCTTTGGCTTTCACATCCGTTGGTGTACGTTCCCAAAAACTGAAACATTACTACCATTTTTTTGGGCCAAGAACACGAGAATCATATGACTAAAATTAAAACTGCAGTACAGCAAACTCACAAAAGCAAATCACAAACAGGTTGAACGAAAGTGAAAGCAACACAAAAACTGAACAACACAAAGCAAAACTCAGGTTCTGTCAAAGGTGAACATCCTAGAATCAGAGTAGTCACCATCTAGGAGAGTAGCTAACTGAGGTCGGGGCAAGGATGCCCAACTTGAGGGGCGCATCTCCTTCCCTACGGCATGAGAGACCCAATCAAAAGCACGGTTTAAGCTTCGTGGGATCCACTTAAAGCTACAAGAGCTTAACGTTAGCCCAAGATTCCAAATATTATCCAAGATGTTAGAGCATTCACAGTTTGGGCATATGAAGATTCACGTTGCACAGCTTTAACCAAAAAGGAGCAATCTCAAAGAAAAGGCACATTCGACAGACCAAAGACCAAACAGCAAACCACACACTGATGCAAGGCTTCGGCTTCACTAAATAAAGGAGAAACAGCACGAATAGGTTAGCAGAGATGTGTATACACCTACCCGAGACCTCTCGAATAATGAAACCAATACTTCCTTTATTTAAAGAGCTAAAGAAAGCACCATCACAGAAGGCAAAGAAATTAAATTCAGAAGTAGCACAAACATTCCTCATTTGCATTAAATTGGCATTCGCAGTCTCTTGAGCCCTGCTAGCTCTCATTTCAGTAGTACACCAGTCATCAGTACCCCAAAAAACCTCAAAATAAGCAGTGGCAAGTTGAATAATTCCTTCAGGTTCAATGAGCATTTTTTCAAAAGTAAAAGTGCACCTTGCTTTCCATATTTGCCATAGGGTGAATGCAATCAGGGCTTTAGTCATGTCAGGAATCTCACTATGTTTAAGTAGTGGAAGGAGCCAAGCATGCATATGAGTAATGCGGCTTTCATTAATTCTCAAACTAACAGGACAACCAAACCAAACACGTTTAGCACGCTCACAAAGTAAAAGAAGATGTTTTAAAGTTTCCACATGCTCACAGCAGACCAAGCATTATGGATTAGAGGCACATCTCCTTCGCCACAAATTTTCATGTGTGGGTAAAGCTCCTTTGATAACTTTCCAGAGAAAAAATTTAATCTTAACGAGAACTTTAAGCTTCCAAATCTCCTTCTACATTTCACAATTTGTAAACCGTGATGGCGAGGGGCTTTTTTGACTGGGGGATTCTGATTGTTAGTTAATCGATAGCCTTTCTTAACAGAATAAACGCCATCTGCTTACTGTCCAAACAACTCAATCTCCACGTTCAAACAGTGGGAGAACAATCTGCAGGATAGCCTCTTTCTCGGACTGGGAGAGAATCCCATCAATTATTGTCAAATCCCACGAATGGTTATGAATTAAATCTGCCACCATCCAGTCTTTAGCTTCTTCACACAGAGCTCGTGAGGCCAATTTAAAACCTGTCAGTGAAGGAATGCAGGGGTCACCCTCTATATGGGTTGAGTTTCCATCTCCAATATTGAAGTATGCCAATGACGCTAGCACAGTGCATCCTTCAAGTAAGCCGAATAGGCCCAGGACTCTCGAGATCCTTTTTTAGCAGACAGAAAATTACTACATTTGATTATAAGTCTCCCAACATCAACAAACAGGGCAAGCCATTAGCCATCTTTTGATTTCATAACATTGTAATATCTTGCAGGTGAAAGAAGCAAAGTGTACAAGACTCTGCAGCACAGAAAGCATATTGACAGTGATTGGAGAATTTCCAGGCCTATACTCACTGCTTACAAGGGTGAAACAGTGTAGGTCGATGTTTATAACAGGGGCAGATACAACATCACTTTACACTGGTATATTTATGTCCTAATCTCAATCTCAGCACTTTTGATGCGATGGAAGAAGGAAATAAAAGCTATGAAGTTACAAATGGTTCACTCTTACTAATTAAATGTGGTAGGCATGGAGTGAAGCCGCCGAGGAATCCATAGCCAGATGGTCCTGAATACATCACAGGGTGTCCTATACAACAAGGAGGGAGGTTCAGCCACGAGGTAGTGTTCACTACAGAGGAATGAACCTTATGGTGGCATGTTCACAATGGTTGGTCCAGAGTCACTGTCCATGGGGCTATCATAGTCTATCCCAGCAACGACTTTACCTATCCTTTTCCCAAGCCCGACACGGACATACTCATCATATTTGGTATAAGAATCAAAGTCTTGGATAATTAATTAATGGTTGTCCAGTAATGGTCAAGTTTCTGAAAGATAATTGTATTCTTTCGCATGAGAATGGTGGAAGAAGGATGTGAGGAAAGTATATGCTGAGTTCCTCCAATCTGGAGGGACTCCAAGAAACGCTGATGCCATTACTATAAATGGCCAGCCAGGTGATCTTCATCCATGCTGAAACTCAGGTAGATGGACAGACTATATATAAGCTACGTAATCTTTTCTGATGATCAGTGTGTGAGGCTGTGAGCAGTACCTAACATCTGAGTTTTCTGCAACATTCAGAAACATTCAAGTTGAAAGCGGAGAAAGGAAAGAGTTACCTTCTTCGTATGGTTAATGCTGCAATGAACCTCATGCTCTTTGTGTGTATTTCGAATCACAAGCTTACGCTCGTGGGCGCAAATGGCAGCTACACGAAGCCGTTGACAAGAGATTACGTCGTAATAGGTCCAGGGCAAACAATGGATGTTCTGTTACATGCAAACCAGGAGCCAAATCACTACTATTTGGCAGTAAAAGCATATTCAAAAGGGGACGGAGTTGCGTTCGATAACAGCACATCCACAGCTATTGTTGAGTACGAAAGGAAATATATATAAGGCATCTTCCTCTCTCTCATTACCCTATCTTCCCTACTATAATGACACCCAGGCAGCTTTTAACTTCTATAGCAGCAATAGAGGGTTGCCTCAGAAATTTCCCCACAAAGTTCCGGTGAAAATTTCTCCTCACATAGTGGCCACTCTCTCTATAAACACGTTTCCATGTCCGACCGGCCGGACCTGCAAGCGACCCAATGGAACCCGTTTGGCTTCAAGCATGAACATCATCAGTTTTGAAAACCCAAGCATTACTATACTGGAAGCGTATTACTATCACATCAATGGAGTGTTTGGAAGATGATTTCTCATGTTTCCGCCATTGATTTTTAACTTCACTGCTGATTATTTGCCTTTACTTCTGCAGACACCTAAGCAAGGGACAGAGGTTAAGATTCTGGAGTATGATGAAATAGTAGAACCTTTCTCCAAGGGACAAACTTAGTCGCAGGATTTGACCATCCTATGCATCTCCATGGATTCAGTTTCTATGCTGTTGGATATGGATTTGGGAATTTCAACAAACAGTTGGTCTGCAGAAATTTCAATCTCGTTGATCCTCCTCTCATGAACACGGTGATCGTGCCCAAAAATGGCTGGACTGCCATCAGTTTAGGGCTACCGACACAGGTACAACATTAACATATCAATTATCAGACCCTTATACTCATCATTAAATTTTTTGTAACTTTGGGTGATATATACACGTGTGGTATGAGTATAGTAATGCATTGCCATCTAGGGCGGCATAGTTCTTGGGGAATGGAGACTGTGTTGATCGTGAAGAATGGGTTAAAGTTCAGTGAAACGTTGCCTCCTCCACCATCTGACATCCCACCCTGTTGAAGCCTTTCAGAACAGATTCATGCACGGACTGAAACTTTGGATATTATTATGTTGCTGATTTTTATTTTTTTTTTGGGATATTTTGGTGCATGGATATTAGTACGACGATGATATATTATCATGTAATTTATTTGGAAAATTATAATAAAAACAACAACTATAATATCATTATTGGCTTGACATCTTGTTATCTAGCTCCATCCGGGACCACAATAGTGAACACACGTGAAAGGGTCGATCGGATCTTACGTTGCAAAGATACTGATACGCCTAACGTATACGCATTCAATACGTTAATACTTTTATTTTTAAAAATATTGTATATGATATGTTTTCAATACATATAAATATATTTATAAAAAATCATAAAAACATTAAAAATATAATTTTAATTTAAAAAATATGCAATTTAGCATACATATATATTTCTTTATAGTAATATTAAACAAAATATAATCATTAATTATACTTAATTATCTATCAATACCTAATTGCTTACAGCATAGTCTTTACTAATAGTTTCATACTTAAGATTTATACGCCAAAAGATTATATTCATAATTAAAAATATAATTTTTATCTTTTTATTATATTTAAAACTGATTTTCCTAAAAAAATATAATCTTTGACTTTAAAAGCAAATCACAAGAATATATTAAAAACAAAAAATTTATATCATAATATTTAATAAAATTTAATTTCTTAAAAACAGCTTCAAAGTATTGGCATTAAAATAGTAATTTGTAATCTAGAAATATTAGATATGTATTAAAAATTAAAAAAAATAATATTTTAATACTCTATAGATATATATCAAAAAAAAGTATCGTTATTGGATACAATAATCAATGTGTATATATGTGAGGTAATTTGTAATATTAATGCTTCATAAGTTGAATATTGTCTCTCTCTTAAAATAGGTCCTTGCTTTATTTATTTTCAATATAATTGCTGACATTGAAATTCATCTGCATTTGTATAAATAAAAGGTTCCATGCGCCATATATCTATTATATATTATATTACTTTGCTTGTTAAGTTGCTCCATGTAGCTAACCACTTAAAAAAACTTTCTTTGCTCCGATAAAAAAAAAAAGACAAAGAATTGAAAAACGTAATAAAAATTGCTAGCCGAATCAGTTTTCCAATTTATAAATGCCAACTGCCAGCTGCCAAAAAGAAAAGTTCTAAACAAAATAGAAAACGTTTTGTTAGCCACTGCTTCATATAATTCGCTAACGATATTTAATGATATGTGATTGACAGAAAATATTCAATTGGATATGGTGTCACCCATTCATTATTCAAAATTAAAGAAATATTTAGGTAGACTGGTGCACACCATACCATTTATAATTTATCCAATAAAAAATGACATTAAATATAAATTAATTTTGATATTAATAATTTTGATAGTAGAAAGAGAAAATGCAAGAAACTAAATGTGCATTTTGTTATAAAAATAAAATTAATTTAAAAAATATCACAAGATTTTATTTAGATTATTTAGAGTATTTTAATTAAATAGACTGTAAATAATGTGGTACATTTGGTTTACCTAAGTGTTTCTCTTTAGAATTAATGTCCAATCCAATCTTAAAAGTTTTCAAAGTTTTTAATTTTTTTTTCTGTTTTGAAAGTGTTATACATTTTAACTTAACTGTTACTTTACTAAATAAAAATAAACTTTAAATCGTTGAAATGAATGTTATATATTTTTATTTAACTGTTACTTTACCAAATAAAAATGAGCTTTAAATCGCTGAAATGAATGTTATATATTTTATTTGACTGTTACTTTACTAAATAAAAATGAACCTTAAATTGATGAACTAGAATATAATACTCTAGGTCATAATATAAGACGAAATTAACAAAGTTGATGCTTATTAAGAAAGATTGGTTATAATCTTTAGATTGTTAAAAAACAAATTATAACTTTCTAATTGTACTCTTCTTTGTTATTGATGACCGTAATAAATTATTGTGTAGGAATTCAAATAAAAATAAATAAACAAGAGGTAAAATTGATTATTCTAACTTTATCTTATATGTAGAACTAATAAAAGTTTGCAAACTTTATCTAAAATTAAAGATAGGATATAGTACACCATTTAAGGGAGATGACACGTAGAACAATGATGGAAACTCATAAACATATTCTGGAAAACAACAAATCCATCTCATTGCCTAATATATGACCTCATAAAACTCAACAAACAATCTTTGTCTGCCATTGAAAGACGACGAATTTAAATATAGAAGGATTAATGGATCGGAAGAAGACTAGCGCTTAGCTGAAAAGAAACATTTGATTTAACATCTTTTGTTCGTTTTTCTTTTAAATGTTTTCGTGACATTTCTTTCTCGATTCTCATCTTCGTGCTGTTGTTTTCATAACCACCATTTATATAAAAAAAATGGAACAAAAAAGGAAGGAAAAGCCACTACTTATGATCATTCATGTAATTGGTACCTCACGTTCTTTTATTTTTGGGTGAACATTTCAATTCTCACTTTATTCTGTGATATATATACCCCGGGTGTAATATTGTATACGAAAATCTAGATGTAAATATATATATATATATATATATACACTCTCTTCTTTAAAAATATAAGGCATTTTTAATCGAATATCACCTCTCAATAAAATAGTTACCTACTTTTCAACTAACTCTATCTTTTTATATTTATCCTTATTAAACACCCTACAACAAATATAAAGTCATTATTAATGGGGGCCACTTTTAAAAAAAGGACAATGATTGCTTCTCAAAAGACTAAAAATATATTACATTTTTTAATATTCAACTCTTCAAAAAATAATTTACATTATTGAATGGAAGGAGTATATATTATCCATAATATAAAAACAAGGAGTATAGTATTTTCATTTAGATTTTATTAGTAAAATAGTTGTAAAAGATAAAGCTAAATTAAAGAAATGAGGAGAATTAAATACGAGCGAGGCATGATTAAAGAAAGGATTAGAATTACAGGAACTAATTCTTTCGAATTATCTATAGACATTTCCTTTATGTCATTGATCAAGAGGCATAATTAAGAATAAATTATAAGGTAAAAAGATCCGATGAGGAAAACGCGGGGAACATTGTGAAGGTAAGATTTTTCTTTCAAGTCTCACATGATTTATTTTTGTTAGCTAATACTATCAAATATGTATGTTTTCTTTATCGATCTCACTTTTTTTTAGGGATATTAACCCTGGAATAATTTTATAAATTAATGATCAGGATTAGCATTAGTTAATTATAGAGACAAGTAATTATTTGAGTTATGGGTCTTTATATTAAATATTAAACTAAATATGGATGAATTGTGATAAGTTGGATCTCTCCCTCTCCCTTACGCGCGCGCACAAACTCGTTGGATGAAAAACTCTTAGATTTTATAACCCTTTAATAATCGCTGGCTTCCTTTTACATGCACGACAGTACTGAGAAAATGAGAGGTTATTTATGATTGTAAGTGGTGATTAATTAATAATCAATCTGGTGATATTTAAGGATAATTATTCAGGCGATTAAATTTTTTCTGAAGGCAAAATCATGTTGTTTAATAAAGATATCTTATAACTCGTCAGTGCGTAACTCATGAACACGTACGCTTTTCACATTCATTTACTCCATGTCTTTTTTTTTTTTTTGGCCAATTCATTTACTACATGTCCGATCCTGAAAATCTCTAACGGGTTGTCAGACTCCGCCTCGCCGGACTTGTTTCGAATTTCGGCCATTTTCCATGAGCAAGTCTCTTCCGAAAGCTAGATTTATACTGAACATGTGTCGGCATGTCCGGACAAAACGAATTAAGATTTTAGTCCGACAAAGAAATGAAGACTGTACGATCTTGCAGCAGCCACTACTAACATATACTCCCCTCTTGTTTAAAGTATAAAATATTTTTAATTAAATTTTATTTTTAATAAAATAGTTATTTATTTTTAAATTAATTTTATCTTTTTATATTTACTTCTATTAAATATTTTACAATAAATATAAAATCATCCATCAATAGGAACACTTTTGAAAAATAGTAATGATTACATCTTAAAAGATTAAAAATATCTTACATTTTTTAACATTCAACTTTTAAAAAATATTTTATATTTTTAAACGGATGGAGTGTGTGTGTATAAAATAGCCATTTAATTTTTATAATTTTAACTTAATTATAACTTAATCTTTAAATTTTAATTTGTTATAGCTCAGCCCTTGAGTTTTTGACTCAGTTGTAACAATTTTGACCTCAAAATCATTAAATAGTTTAAAATATAAAATATTTGTTTGTTACAATCTTGTTATGTCGGTTTGTTGTAGAATTGGTTATAATACTCAACGGTTTTTCTTCATAACTATTGAATATTGTAACTATTTTTTTTTAAATAGAGATTGCATTTCTAATTGTATGTTATATAACTATATTCCAACACCCAAAAACATATTCTATCCCCCCCCCCCGGGCACACACACAAACGGACAATAAATTCGTACACAAAAGTTGTATATAATTTGAACTTGCTTTAGATAACAGCTAAAATATAAACATTCAAATCTCAACACAGACGTGCGCGAATATACAATGAATTCGTACACAAAAGTTATACATAGTTTAAACTTTCTTGATTTAAGCCAATTAGATAACAACTAAAATATAAAGATTCAAGTCTCAAAAATTGGCTAATTTTATCTATGTATATCATCTATGTGAACTTTAAATATACTTATATCACATTTATTTTTTTACTATCATAGTTGTTTGTTAAAGGTCAATCATGCTTGAAAAATACTATGTGCCAATTCTTCAAGGGCTTCTCTCATTAAAGCATAAGTATACATGTCACAATATGCGTCCTCATATTATTGTATGCAGTAACAGCAGCAACAAATTAAAGTCATGTTTATTAATAAAAATAATATAATGATGAAGATGTTGATTATACATATACACATTGCCTAGAAGAGTCCTAGTGGAAACACGTTGGATTATGTCCTCTGTGAATTTTATGAGACCGTACCCATAATCGTTGACATTGTCTGCTTGTTCTAGGCATTACGATCACATAATGGATAAAAAAAAAAAAACTGATCACTTAATGATATGACATGACCTATAGTGACATTGCTAACATAATCAGTTTAATTGCTTAATAATTAGTTTTTTAAATCCCTTCTCCTTTTATTAAACGGTTTTGCATATAATCATTTAATATAAGGCATTATATAAATGCTATTTTCTAGTTGTGAGCAAGCTAGCTATGAGGGATATAACTACAAGACAACAACGGATTGGTTTTGGATAATGATTATATTTGATTTGGAGCCTATCCATGTTGCATTTCGGAGGGTTTTTTTTTTTTCCTTAGATTTGTATGATTAATGGGTTTTTAATTAGACTTGATAATCATCATAACGAGAGCCCGACGAAGTTTCCCAGTGAGCCGTACAAGTGGTCTAATTACTTAGAGTTATCTTGTCCGATCCCGAGCAAGTTTTCCTCTCTTTTGTGTGTACGAGACTACATGAACAGATGGTTACAGAACCAGGGGAAAAAAAAAAAGAACAGAAAGAAATACAAACAGATCAAACGGGGTGAAGGCGAACTGACTGCAAAACATATAGTCATATATTAAGTTGGATTAATATTTGCATCTAAATATATCAGGAAAATAGTTCGGCTTTGAGTTGTGCAAATTAAATTGAAAACAGTGCGTGATTCGGAAAGAAGCTTCAAGATGGTAGCATGCCCCACGGTGAAGGAGGCGAAGTTTGATTTGACCAATATGGCTTCCCGTGGAAAAAGCATTATTTTGCCAACTGTAACTATACTATGTGCCAAATATATAAGGGTATTTTTGTCTGTTTGTTTTCCTTTAAAATTTGATCCTTTTCTGTAAATTCGTAAACTGGGGGTTCTTCAATGTAATTTTGTTTTTTTAGGTTCTTGTGTGTCATTTTCCCTAATGAAGAATGCAGTACAATAGATTTGGGTACTTCACGCTTGATGCACGAAGGACGTACAGGATGCTATAAGTTAAGCTCAAGTGGTGTTGGCTTTAGTGAAACGGGGATAATTAACAAGCTCCTTTTCTTTCTTATCTCAAAAGGTTTCCTTCTAATGTTGGCTCATTTCGGAGGGACACAGGTTAAGGCTCTGAGGTGTGGTGCAAGAGCAGAACTGGGCATCAGCTTCAGGGCTCTCAAACCCAACCGTCCAGGTACAAGTTATAGTTTAATCTATCAAACACCAAATCCTATAAATGCATTTTATTGCCATATTTAGAGTGCCGTGTTTAATTTCGTCTGGAAACGAGACCATGCCTTCATTTTCATTGTCAAGATTGGGATAAGTTCCAGCAGAGTAGTACAGGTGAAGTGAGACACGGAACTAGTTATTAGCTTTGCTTTTAAAAATATGGGTCCCTCGTGATTAACAATCATCTACCTTCTCGGTCACAGTGGATCACTTTATTAGGACTACCACAAACGTACACTCCTCATTGACGCACTGTTCAAAACTTTGGGGGACATATCACCTTTTCTATATGATATTTAGGCATATTGTACTCTAATTTAATAATTAATTATAACTACAAAGTTGATTACCATTATTGCAATTGGTGGGAATTGGTCATCTTATCTGGTTACAACCTGCACCTCACACCAGTGAGCGTTGATGACATTTGATTTGGATTGTTGAGTATATAATGAAGCTATAAAAAAGTCGTTTAATTCAGTTCAATCTAACCTGAGACAATCTAATTTAGATCAAATTTGATCTTTCAAGACCAAAAAAAATCAGACTTTTTTTTTGGGTTGAATTAGGCAAGAGATCGAGTATCTAGATTACTTAGTCTGGTCCAGTTCTATAAATTTATTTACTATAATTATAATTGATTAATTATTATAATAAGTTAATTTGTAATAATAATTAGTAATTTTTGTGTTTTATACTTATAAAGTCATGGATATTGAGCAAAATTTCAGCATTGAGCAACTTCAATCTTCTTTTTTTATTAGCAAAATTTGTTATTAACTTAGTGTAATGGGTTTTAGATATGTTAAATGTTATTTAATTTGAATCCTTTATGTTATAATTGAAATGCTTTTTGTTGGTGTTGGAAATTGTTGTAGATTTGTAATTGTTATTCTTATGATAAATTTTATATGACTATAAGTAATTTTATTATGTAATTGAGTTTTTTAGGTTGAAATAAATTTTATATGACTATGATAAATTTATTAAGTTGAAATAAACAAAGTGAAATGCTGGACGAGATCGGGATCAGTCTCCTAATCCTATTAAACTAGTCTAGCCTTGTTCAACTTTGGGTTATTACAAGATCAAATTAGACCATGAGCTGCCTAACTCAATCATTTTTATGAAAAAAAAAAAAACTAGACTCTGAGTTAAGTTGAAATCATATCTAATCTATCTTTTATGCAACTCTAAGCACATTCTAATTTGTCATGTGCACGTGATGATGCATCTTATGAACATATAAATAATGAAACTTTTGGTGGTAGTTTATATTGATATTGATAATTATTCCATGAGCCTGTCCATTGTTTTAGTAGCTAACTTAGCTTTCTTCGTGTAATCAAGACATTCAGCAACTTTTTCTTCCTTTATATGATAGGAAAAGAGTCGACAAAAAGTTTATCAAAAAAATAAACAGAGAACTGAAAATACAGTACATCTTGAAACCGGAAGACTTACAAGGATTGAACGAATTATAGAGAGTTATTAGAAAACACAGTACATGCATATTATAAATAGGAAGACTCACAAGGATTGAACAAAGAGAGTAATTAGAAAACACAGTAGATGCATATTAGGCTTTCTCATAATCCCAAATGGAGAAATTCAGAATCTTGCTTCAACAGGGTGGCATGTCAGGAGGTGGAGGAGGCAGAGTTTGATTGGACCTTAAGCCATTCCTCACAATGAAGACAGTCTCCATTCCCCATGAAATATGCCGCTCTAGATGGCAGTGTAGTAACCATACTCCTACAATTCGTACGTACATAATACATCAGCAAATTAAATATTTACCTTATTTTAGTACAAAGGCAAGGGGAAAAACATGTTTTAGTTTGCACTTGAGATCAACATGTGAACGTTTCCCCGGTGGAGAACCAGCAGACAATGATAAAGTAACGAGCGGATGGGACTTTAGTGGGGTCCACTTGTGTCAGCCCTCTTTGACTCTCCAGACTTAACTCTCTTATTATTTGGGGCATATTTCAATTTGTTTTATTAGTTAATTTTATTTTTGATTAAAGTATACAATTTTCATGTATTGAAATTCTATTTATCTCTATTTTTTTAAAATTAAAAAAAGTCATTACATGAATCTCTTATGAGTTTTGTAAAATTTATTCAATATATTGGTCTGGGTATTATTTTATTTGTATATCTCAGATATTTTGTAATTTTTAGAAACAAAAATAACATATTCTTGTTTAAAAAAATTAATTAATTAGACAATATAGGGGGGAAAATTAACGGACAAAAATAAAAATTTGCGACAGTACCTGGATTGGCAGCCTCGAACCTGATGGCGGCCCAGCCATTTTTGGGTACAGCCACGGTGTTGACGAGCGGAGGATCAAACAGATTGAAATCCCTGGGGTGCATTTTTTCGTTGAAATTCCCTTTCCCGTATCCGACAACATAGAAACTAAATCCATGAAGATGCATTGGATGGTCGATCCCTGCCACCAAGTTGGTGCCTTGAAACACAACTTCTACTGTTTGCACCAAACCTCAGAACCTTCACCTCCGTCCCTTTTCTCGGTATCTCCAGACTCATCGGCAAATAATCTGCCGTGAAGTTGAACATGAATGGCGGAAATGTGGGAAATCGCGTTCCGAAAACCCCATTTACGTGGTTGTAGTAAGCTTCAAGTATGTCAATACTCGGGTTTTCAAACTTATGTTGTTCATGCTTGAGGCCAATTGGGTCCCGTTGGTCCCTGACAGGTCAGGCCCTTCCGGCACGGAAATGTGTTTACAGAGAGTGTGGTTACTATGTTTCGTGGAGCAATTCACTGGGATCAGGTGGGAAATTTCTCAGGCAGGCCTCTAATGCTGCTGTAGAATCTAAAGCTGCGTCTGTGTCGTTGTAGTAAGGAAGATCGGGCATTGAAGGAGACGATGACGTGTCATATTTCCCCTGTACTGAATAATAGCTGTGGTTGTGGTGTTATCAAAGGGAACTCCAACGCCACTTGAATATGCTCTTGCTGCCATATAGTAACGATTAGGCTTCTTGTTGGCATGTAACAACACAATCTTGTCTGTCCCGGAGCTATTGTGATGTAATCTCTCGTCAGTTGCCTCGTGTAGCTACCGTCTGTCCCACAAGGTTAGCTTGTGATTGAGACAGCCACAAAGAGGAACAGGTTCATTGCAGCATTAACCATGCGGAGAAGGTAAGTCTTCCCTCTGTCCACGTCTAACTGAACGTTTCCTGAATGTTGCAGAAACGTTTTTGTCGTCTTGTTGATTGACACACACATATTTCAGAAAAAATATTTAT
>NW_026556053.1:0-43192 GCF_029017545.1 Prosopis cineraria | reverse complement strand
AAATTTCTAACAATAGTAAAATAATCCTATAAACGTGCATGAAATTACATACTTAATGAATTTATTAATCACGCAAATTTCACACTGGTTTTGTCAGACCATGGCAATTGCAATAACATGTCATTGGCAAATTGCAATTCTCTACATTGGCTCTTGCAACAATTGTATACATGGCACTCCAACGATTTGAAGTCAATGTCAGAATTATTTGATGGATATAAAACATCTCAGTGGTCTATTTGCCAACTTCGATATATAGAAAAAATCAGTTTATTTTTCTCTCTTTCTCTTTGTTTTGTTTTATTTGTGTGTGTGTTTTCACAACTGGGGAAAAGTAAGTTGAAAGTGGAAGGCCCAATGTTTTTAACAATCCACGTTTTTGCTCCGTTCATTAGAAGTCACTCCAATAATGGTTATTTCCTATTATCAAAAAGAAAACTTTAGCACTCCCAACATCAAAGCTGCACTAAAGATGATAAACTCCACCCGCCAACCAGGATGACTTCAACAAGCTAAAGGAGAGAAGTACAGAAAAGAATAGAGGGGACAAGGGGGAAGACTCCAACAATAAACAAAAACAGGAGACAGAAAGAAACATTCTTAAGAATTTCTTCCAAGGCTTGTCCTAGTTTTCTGCCATAGTCCAGAATTTCTATGTAGCCTTCTAGATCATTTGCTGAACCTGTTGCGCCACTACAGAACCAAAACTCCGACATGTTTTGACTCAGTTACCCTTCCATTTTTCTTATAAAGGCTCTAAATTAATCTGGCAGTAGTAGTATACAGCCTTTCACCTGCTCTGACTTCAAGAAAATATAGTGAATGAGAAAAATTAACCTAGTTTTCAACATAAAAAAGTGGAGTTACATTTCAGTACTTTTAACCCTTCCTTTTCTCCAGTGTAGTACTTGAAATTAATAAGATTCATGTACACAAAGATACACATACATAATGGTGGAACTTGTGTTCTGACACATCTCCCCCTAGTAAAATCAAAGGACATTCATCCCCTTCAATCTTTTGGACATTGATCAATATATTGATATAAAAAATAAATTCTATAACAAGTTACAAGTCACTATCCACTGGTTGTATAACTCATTTTCTTACTCCAAGCAATGCATGGTAAAACATGTCCAGTTTAAAAATGATTGACAAGTTTTATATTGGACAATATTCATAGTTCACATACGATATTGTAATTGCATTAACAGTAAATGAATGCATTCCTCATACCTGCCCATTTGCTTGTTGATCCAATTTAGCAATCGATCAGCTGTGCGTCCATTATCGATTGCATGTATATCACTTTTCTTTTGATTAGGTTCCCAACTACCACCAACAAATTTAGAAGGAGGGCCCAAAAGAGCATAGGATAATGACTAACAGAAAACTTATCACAGAGATTTGTATTTATCTGTGCTGCCAAACAAGTGAAAATAGGAAGGACTGATCACCAAGGCTTGTTTATTTATGAAACTAACCTATTTCAAAGTTAATGACTACAACTGAAGCAGAAGCAACATGTTAACACTCAAGCATGTATTACAGCAGTTGTTGTAAATAATAATTAATCAAGCACAAGTAAGAAATTTAAATAAGGAAACACAATGAACGAGACAGCGAAACACTTCATAACAAATGCATTTCCATAAAAAATTAGAGTAAGCTATTCACAATACCCTTCTATTTTGTCTCATCACAGAGATCTTCCTCTATTTGAGAATATAGACTTTAGTCCAATTTATTAAATCGTCAAGAATATTATACAAGATTCTAAAAATTTTTTAATTAAAAATTATATTGAAACAAGTTTTATTCAATAATTTACCCTCACTATACTAAATCCCTAATTAATCTAAATCTATCATCAATTTCACAGTTCCCAGTGAAACTTGCAACAGAGGAAGAAAAGGCATGACAACTACAGCAAAAGCAACAACGAAACCAAGCAAAGAGGTGATCTGAAGGGAGGACAATGCATCTACAAACAGAGACAAGTTTCGTGCAACTACTTTCCACCCTTTTCCATACACATGGCTACAGACTAATTCATGCACTCCTTTTAATTCTATTTGATCCTCATATAATATAACTTACCTTCCATCTTTTCAATATCAATATATCCTCTGATTGGAGAAAAATCACTGCATAGTACTTCATGATTTATTCGTATAGTTGAAGACAAGTGTAGGCTAAGGGAATTAGTGGACAATAGTCATTTGACCCAAAAGCATGTTTAACAATTGTCTTGAGTGTTCATATGAGAAATTGGAGCGCCTCCATCATTGCTATCTGGTTTTAAAATGAACAAAGTAATCACACTTTTTGCCTGATCGGACTAGACTAGTTGTGTGGCTAGATTTTCATAATCTGGCAAAAAATTGAAAAATACAAATGATTCAAAAATATTTTAAAGGATTGCTAAATAAATGTATCTAAAGATATTAAAGTTATAAAATTAATCAACTTTATAACATGATCAAAATTCAGTTTTAGAATATAATAAAAAAGTTTAATCATGTGGTTGAATGGTTAACTAACAATTGGATAGATGTAAATGGAATATTAAAAATAGAGAGGAGGTCTATGTAACATAAGTTTTAATTTTGGGGGAGGTCTATGTAAAT
Source organism: Prosopis cineraria (assembly GCF_029017545.1). Lineage (NCBI taxonomy): Eukaryota > Viridiplantae > Streptophyta > Magnoliopsida > Fabales > Fabaceae > Prosopis > Prosopis cineraria. The sequence goes on along the minus strand of NW_026556053.1, from coordinate 40,562 downwards.
TTTCAAAATAGAAGGGAGGTTTCCATAATTAAGGTAAGATGGGAGGAGAACAATGTCAAAGGAGAAGGAGAAGAAGATACTTTGATTTTAAACTACCTTGTTATTTTCAATAACAATGTCATGGATCAATTCATTACAAAAACAGCTACGTGAAGGACCATGTGTATTTTTTTTTTTAAGGTGAGGCCACTAGTAGTTAACGAGCTCATTTGTTTAAGATTAAAAATAATTAATGTTTATACAGTTTAGAGATTTATAAAAAAATGATTTACTTAACAGAGATATTGAAAAAATCAGAAATTATTTGATGTTTGGTTAAAATCATAAGAATCACTTTTTTCTATAGGATTCATCCTCAACACATTTTCAAAAATATTCCTTTTTTTTTATCATTGCATTTTGCCTTATATTACACAAGGAGAAATGTCAAAGACAAAAGGCAGGCTGTGGCAATCAGCCTCCCCGTCCATCTCTAGTAGGTGCTTCCTTCCAACGACTCATCCATTCTGTGAGGATACTTCCTATGGTAGAACGAAAAGTAAGGTAGAATTGGATTAGGAGGTGGTGGGTCATATCGAAACCATTGTTAAAGTCCTCACTATAGGGAGGTGGAGGAAATAAACAAATTGAGATGTTTAACATTTATCGCCAAGATCACGCAAAATAAAGCATAGTGGGAGATTGGAGGAGACTGAAATATGAACACCGAGAAAAAGAAGACATTGTGGAGTGAGAGACTGATGATTTAGTCCTTCTGTGAAAATAGCCGTGTCCGTCACAGTTTTCTCTCTCTTCTAGCATACTGCTTTTTTTCAAAAAGCGACTCTTGTTAGCTTGTTCAAATAATCTGATATCTGATTATTTTCAGATTCTGATTATTTTTACAATTTTAAACAACCACCAAAAACTTTGCTATGAGTGATTATTTTTTTTAAAAAAAGTGCTTTTTAGGCCCAACATCTATAAACCTCTTCACATGAAGGCATCTAAGTTTAAATCCGGAAAAAGATCAGGTTCACTATTCTTTGCAATGAAAATTTAATTAAGATAGGGAGCAGTAAGAATCAAACTCTTGACCACTTGGTTATAGAGGTTCCAATACTTTGTCAAATATATTAAGCTATGAAAGGAGGGCCAAAATAGTTTTATTACAATCTCTAACAAGTGAGAGGACAAAGAATGCATCTTAAAAGGGACAAAAAAATAAAACTGACTTTCTACAAGAAACTATAAAATTAAGAGATACTAATGTACACCAAAGAGTGGCAAGGTTGCTTCATGGGGTGGGTCCAAAGAGTACTCAGAATGCTGAGATCTCATAGGTTGAAATTATTTTTTCAGCTGAAATCTTAAGGTTTAATTTGTCCATGTGGTAATATAAATGTGTCTTGTGATAAGATTTTCAAAATATATCAATGTCTCTCCTAATGAAACACAGAAAAAGGAATCTTTCACACAACTTGTGAACTGTTAAATAGTAGTGGGGAGAATACGTTAAGCTTCCTATACATAGAGTAGAGTAGAGAACATGTACGGTCAGAAATAAACTGCATCCTACAACATAGCTTGGCCCCAAGTAACATTCAATTCTACCATGATAATTGGCTTTATTTTGCTTCTGACACTGAATTTCCTCATAAAAAAAAGTCATGTAGAATGAGAACAACAAATCACAGAAAAATCTTCTAACCCCCCAAGTTATTCTAAATCAAACCAACTTCAAAACATAAATCCCAACATAAAAAATATGACTATGGAGGACTTAAACAACCCAAATCATTTTAAGACAAGCAACCCAAGCACAAGACTGACAAAAATAAAACAGGATAGCTAATCCCACTAGAAGTAATATATCACAGGGCCCAAAGAACTGAATGGGATAATCCCAAATAACTAATCAGTAAAACTCCCAAATGATGGCAAGAAAGTAACTCGTACAATTTGAATAAACATTAAAACACAATTGAAACAAAGTAATAGAAGATGCACTTACCTTCACTGCACAATCTACCCTTGTCATTAATATGATCCCTGGATGTGCAGCATTAGGTCCATTAAAAAGCCGTGCAACCTTTTCATAGTGCGGCTGTAATAGAAATTGAAAATGAGAATAACAATAGTTCCAAATTATTAATTAAATAACCCTCAAATTTTAAACTATATTTTGGTAAATAGTACCTTATAATCCTGCAAGCAGGACACCTGACAGAAAAATAAGGACATATGGAAAATTAGAATCTATCGATACCCATATTTCATGGTTGTTAATCTAACAACATGCAGAAAGAACTTGTAGCAAAATCTCCTATGAAGGAATTTAAAAATTAGGGAAAATTAATTATTTGGTCATTGTAGTTTTCACTTTATTATAACTCAATCCCTAAACTATAATTTGTTATAATTCAATTCCTAAAATTTGCCTCTTATAGATCAATCTTTATAGTTTTAACCATTTAAATATTGGTCATTTATTTTAAAAAATAAAATTATAAAGATTAAAAATATTTTAAACTGTTAATATGTATAATATTTATATAGATTGAAAAGGTTTAGTAATTTAAAATATTAGTCATAACTTTTAACATAATTTTAATCTTATATTTTTATTTTTTAAGATATAAGAACCAATATTTAAATGATTAAAGATATAAGAACTGAGTTACAAGAGTCAAAATTTAAAAACTGAGTTATAACTGAGTCAAAACTACAAGGACCAAATGAATAATTTTCCCTAAAAACTAAGTTGAACTGGATGATAAAAGAGCTAATTTTTTGTTTTCAGATTTTTGTTCCTAAGCTACTATCTTAATTCTTAACTGCATAGAGAGATCCTTGGAGCAAAGGCCAATACCATGTTTAACAAAAATATACACGAAGAAGCAATATTTTATCAAGAAAAACCCAAAGAATAAAGTGGAACAGTGGGAAAACAACTTGGTAGGTTTGACTGAATTGAGTATCTCTATGAGTAAATGAACAGCTTGATAACTAAGACAAGGATGAAAACAACCAAGCACGTTGTTGACTAATAAGATGTTTGTTGATAAAATTGTAGCTAAAATAATGAGTTATGCTGCCTGTAGAAAGCTAATAAATTCACGCTAATGCATTATTTATGTATGATACAGATTTGAATTAATCACAAAGAAATTAATTTCATGCCCATAGTTTTTTGTTAAATTGAATAGTTAATCTTCTTGCCCATGATTTTTAATAGAATTGCCCATATATTAATTTCTATTAAATATATATATTGATCCACAGGAATTATCTCTTCTACTTAATGCCAAGAGACTTGGCATTTTATGAACTGAGATCTTGCCCTGGAATACCATAGCAATAAACATCCAGCTAGATGGCTAAATTGTAATATGAGTACATTAACCACACAGTTCTTGCAACTGTAGGCAAATAAGACAGGATATCATATTTGTAAAGAGCATGGAAACAAGGTCCTAACATAAATAGACAAAATTAGGATACCAAGAGGCTAGGAATAACAACAGCTTATAAACCATATAAATATCTCAATCAAAAATGGAAATTAGAATATTAATTGATAAGTTAATTGGTATATCAAAGTATAAATAATACTTAACAAGGGGAGAAAAAAGTGAAGGAGGGAGAGGAAACGAGGGCCAAAGCAAATGAAAGATCAATAAGAATTGTTTTTTTCTTTTGGGGGGGGGGGGGTAGTTGACAATAATTTCACTTGCAAACATATCTAGAGTGTAGATGATGTATTCCAACGGCAGCTCAAAAGCATGTTGAAAGAACACAAAGTACTCCAGTAAATAAAAGTATAAACACATTTAACTGAGTGTTTGATGGATGTTTTGAATAACCATGCTTAGTCAAAGATGTTGTACTTGGCAATTATGCTATCATAAGCAACGACTGCAAATTATACTACAACTCAAGCCCTGCTTACTTAACAAATATGTATGGGTGGACAATATGAAGTGGATGGAATAAAGATAGTCAGTTTGAAGTCAAGGCTAGTCTTCTGCTAGATTTTCCCCCATTTTCAACTTTACTGTTCAGTTTAGTTTTCATGCATCTTCAATCAACTTTTAACATCAACATACTAGTTAAACTAGAGGTAATCTCTCACTGCTTTACCAAACAACCCAGTCAAATTTTCCAAAAACATTGTAATTCTTTTTCTGCCTTACAATAAACTCTAAATGCTTCCAGATTCCAGTTAACTGTCATGTGAATTCGTTTCTCTCACTACTTTATAAGCAGATCTACTTTCTGGTCAAAGGGTCATGCAATTTTTTATTCGGGCCCGGTCTTTTAAGAAATATGAAATTAAAACTTAAAAAACAGGTTCAAGACCAATAGAGATTTCAATCAACTCATCAAAACAAGGATATATACATACTGCATAGGAATGATCACTAACCAATGAGCAAAGAATTCAACAATAGCAAAAGTAGCAGGAGTATCCTTCAGAACAGCATCAAAATTCGTCGCATTCAAGTCAACGGCATAATCTCGAAGATCTCCATTATTAACATTGTTTTTGACTGCTCTAAGGATCGAACGACGTGACCCCAGTGAAGAATCTGAAGTCACCACGCAGCTGATAGAAAGTAGGCTCAGAACAACAAGACCCAAATAGAAATACACCCCAGACATGGAAAATGGGAAGATAACAGAGCCAGAAGGAAAGGGAGAGAAAAAAAAAAAAAAAGCTATAACTTCAGATTATCTGCCCAATGGTTCGGCGGTTTATAGGCAAATATCGAAGAAAGATGATGATTTTGAAGTGAGGGTGGAAAGAGATGGATCTGCGAACAGTTCCTTTCTGTTGACTTCCACACCAAACAGGCTTTGAAGTTCTTGGAACTTTATAGATTGGAGGGTTTTGAAGATGGTGGTCACTGGTAATCGATTCCGACTTACGTTACCTTCTTTGGAGTTGGCCCGACTAGGAGATACACCAAACCACTTGAAAATTAAAAAATCTTCCGTTTCCGACGTTTTAATTTGCGTTTCTTCCATGATCCTTCTGTCTTTCTTGTTCTAATTTTTACGGCAAGGGGCAAGAAACAGAGAAGAAATCCCCCCAAATATGAGAAAGAACACCAAAAATTATAGGTAATTTTTTTTTAGAAAAATAAATGAATTAACTTTTTAGTCTCTTGCAGGCCAAAATTAACTTCCTAGTCTTTTGGAGTTTCAAGGGTTAAAATGTATTCCTTGTGTTAAAATATTCTTCCTCAATTTAAAAATATAAAATATTTTTTAAAAAATTAAATATTTAAAAATATAAAATATTTTTAATTTTTTGAGGTGTAATCATTGTCTTTTTAAAAAAAAATGCCCGTGACTTTATATTTATAGGGTACTTAATAAGGATAAATATAAAAAAATAAGATTAATTTGAAAGAAAGTAATCACTTTATTAAGGGGTGAAATTTGATTAAAAATATCTTACATTTTTAAACAGAGGAAGTATAAACTATTTTTAATCAAATCTTATTCTAAAAAGTATATGATTATTTTCAAACTAATGTCATCTTTTATATTTATTTTTATTTAATAAAGTGTTCATTTTAAAATAAATAAAAGTAATTCTTTTTATTATGGACACTTTTTGAATAAAACACATTAATTATATCTTAAAATTTAAAAAAATTATTTTTTAACATTTAACTTTTTAAAAAAATATCTTACATTTTTACAAGGGAGTATGAGAAATTAAATTTATTTACCATCTCAATTTACTGGGAGCACTAGCATTTGGTATCAAACTATATATGGAATTTTTATAGAAAATGATGCGGCTTGTGAATCTTAAATGCTCCCTCCAGTATAATTTTCAAACTTCTAAAAGCAACCAATATTTTTTCCTAAAATGCTTCAAATAAATAAATAAAAAGACTTGACACATTTTGAAGGGAATTTTTTAAAAAATGATAAGTTTAAAATATAAATTATGTAAAACTATTTTATTGATATGTGTAACTTCAACAATTTTTGATTTATTAAAAGCAACGGTGAAAATAGTGTATTTCATTTCTTAAATTTTATTTAACATGTCAAACACAATTTTAATTTTTAATTTTATCTTTTAACTTTTTTGAGTAATTATCTTTCAGCTTAAATGAGTTGAGAAAAGTTTTTTGGTCTTTTTTTTCCGGCAAACAACTGATAATATTATTACATAATTAATATAAAGTACTACTTCATTTTTATTTGTAAGAAAAACTATTATTTTTTACTTTTTTTTATATAAGCAAAACCATATATTTTAATAAGTATTTATTATACATTTTCTAAATCACTTCTTATAATTTACATGAATGAGAAATAATTAATACATGCTTATATTAATGAACATATAGTATTTTAGTCCAATTTTTTTATATTCAGACATAATTATTATAGTTAATTAATTTTTTTAAACTATGTAATATAATTTTTTTATATATATAGAAACGGAGGAAATATCTTGTTATTAACATGGGAGTTCACAATGCTTATGGTCAAACATAATTGACAATATTTATTTTCAGTTTGATTTGAAATCAGATAAATGGTGTCAACTCTCTTATCATGTACCATGTATGGTTCTAACATGAATGACACTTTCCATAAGAAAGGCATAAACTCCAAAACCTCATCAAGAAATTGGAATATTTGGCCAAAAAAAATCAAGAAATTGGAATATAAATAAAATAAAATGCAAAATTATTTACCCATTCAATTAATGAGACAAATCATTCCAGTTAAACCTTCTGATCCTTATAATTATGAAGATACTATTTATTGAAGATCTAAGTGATGGAAATTTTTCTACCAAAGTAGCTTATAATTCTATTGAGAGAATGGATAACAATGCTTCATCATCCATATGGGCTGGGGGGAATCTAAAGTGGCCTATGTAAGAAAAAAAAAAAAAATGAAAAGCCTATCGAACTTGTTTACAAGTCAGCATTTCCAAAATTGACAACTTTGATATAGGCCAAAGGATGTTTCTTTTTTTAAAAAAAATTTCCACACTTGTTGGTCTATTTAGAAAGTTAGATGCAATAATAAACTCTGTTAAAATTATGTAACAAATGATTAAAACAAAAAGTTAAGCTACTTGTGGATGTCTCATTTGGGATTATAAAGGCAATTAGATCACAAGGTACATTAAAAAACTTGGTTACATGCCATGCACATCTATAGAGATGTCATGAGTCCCACATCAAAAAACTTTACAAGTAGAATAGGGTTTATAAATGTGAGTGGTTCTTTCATCTAATAAACTAGTCTTTTAATATAGACATTTTTTTTAGACTTGTGCTCATGATAGGAGATTTTGTTAATTCTTGAAGAATTAAAGCTTAGCTAAAACTTTGGTCACAGAAGAATCAATGTTTTCAATGATTTGTTAACTACAAATATTCATGAAATCACATGCTTATCAATTTGATTAGAGAATTTCAAAACCTTACAATATGTAATTGAATTATTACCTTCATCCTTATGCTCGTGGATGATAACAATTGTGCTAATTGACTTGCTATCTTGACGCATTATTTGGACATTGTTGCTAATACTTTTTAGGATTTGAATTTAGTAAGTAACTTAAGTACATTTATTCAATGAGTGTTTCATGTAATACGATAATAATATTTTGATTTAATTAAACATCTATTAAAGATTTTATCATATAATATTCAAAATATATGAAATCTCAAATTTTTTGGAGGATACATCATGAGTAAAGAGTGTTAACTAATTATATTGATTTTTTTGAATTTTTTAAAGGGAGTATATTTTTATAATTTTCAAATATTAATGCAATCTAATAATTGTAATTGAAATACTCATTGAGTAAGTATACCTATGAAACTCTCTGAATCCAAATCCTACTCTTCGTACTCTTTTTGAGGGACATAATTTAAGCTAATATCTCTAATAAATTACATGTTATTGCCTAATTTCTTCTCTTGTATGATTTAATGGTGGTCTTTAGACTACTCCCCGAAAAAAAAAAAATTAAACTTTGAAGCAAACCAAATGAAATTTCATAGGATAGGAGATTGAGTTTAAGAATTTTCATATTGATAATTTATCTTTTGTTAAGTACCGACATTATAAAAAAAATACATAAACATTAAAATTGATAAGAAAGTGTATTATTCCTAGACTATACATATAACTTAATATCAATTTTCATACAAATATATGCTGCGCATTCAAATTCAAGTAGTAGTTGTTAGATTTGAAATGTGAATAGTAATTCATTCTGATAAGATTATTGAAAATTATAATTAAAACCATCAATTAGAGCCAAGCTCATTGAGCTAGTCCTTTTAAGCCTAAAAAATATTAAGGCTGGGCTACTGTTTTAAATTATAAAATGACAATTCGGGCTTAAAAGGGTTAGCCCTTTTATAATTTTTATTTATATTTTAATATTAAAAAATTTAAATATTACACTAATTCAAAAACCCTAGCCTCATTTCATAAAAATGAAGAAGGAATATATAAAAAACTTAATATTTTTGCCATTGATGAGGCTTCAAAAGGAGAAAAATAAAATTATACTGATATTGATGATAATGAAATGATCAAGATTTAGCTGATGATATTAATAAAGTCTGATTGTTATTAATATTGATTTTATAGTGATGTTGTTTTTTATTAGACTTAAATTTGTTGGTGTATGTATTGATTTAAATTTATTTTTCTAAACATAATGTTATATTTAATAATTTTGTTAGGATTTTAAATATGTTTTTTTAGAAGTTTAAATTGAAAAAATGAAAAAAAATAAGACCAAGGCCTTGAAAGCCAAAGTCAGGCTAACCAAAATGAAATCCTAAAATATAATCGATCTTAACTGAGCTAATTTGTTTAGGCCTTGACTTGTTAAGGGCCAATCTTAATTGACAGCCCTAATTACAATTAATAAGACAATTTTTTTTTTTCAGGACAAGTTTATAATTTTAACCCAACAAAAGGTGGACAAGTTATGAATCACGAGTCACGTAAGGTGTAAACAAGTCTATTTCAAAATAAGTTGCTTATTACAGTGATAAATTAAAGTGTTCAAGTCAAGATGGCAGCACACGCATATCATTAAAAAGAAGGAGAATGTCAACTGAGTTTTAAAAAGGTTAATTAATTTAATTTAAATCTCAGACAATTTTAAAATATCAATAAAGTCTCATGTTTTTTTTTTTGACAAATCTGATTTATAAAAGAATTGACTTAAATTCCCTTAAGTTAAATAAATGACTAAAATTTTAAAAAATAAGTTATAAATTTATCCATTTGAAGTTGCAAGATTGAGAGTTATACTTGCAAATCCCTGAACTTGTTAGAATGATGACTTTTTTACTTTTCAACTTTAAACATTAATATTTATATTCCCTCTTAAAATTTAAAAAAAATTTAAAAATTTATTAATTCAAAATTACAAAATTGAAAACTAAACTTGCACATCTTTGGAGTAGTTAAAATAACGACTTTGTTAGTTTCAAACTTTAAACATTAATATATGTATTTTTTCTTAAAATTTAAAAAATAAGTTGTAAATTTATCAATTTGAAGTTGCAAAATTGAAAGCTAAACTTGCATTGTGTTCCTTGTTAAAGTTGAAAAAATGAGTCACAAATTTATTATAATAAAGTTGTAAAATTAAGATACAAAGTTGCATATCTTTTTATCTATTAGAATATTGTCACTTAAAGATCAAGAAACTTACTTGACATTTTGAAATTTCTTAAAACTTAGGAAAAATGATAATTAAGGACCCTCTAAGAATATTAATCTCAATTAAGAATTATAAAATTTTAAAATCTCAATTAAGAACTATGGTCTTTAATTTAGATAAAAAAATATAATTTGTCTCAAATGTCCTTGAGATTCACTAATGTGAGGTAGGATTTACTAATACTACTTGGGGATTCATTAACTCAATTTCAAAAAATTACTAATATATATTGTGAAAACATAAAACCCCACTTGAAAATTCACTAACTTGACTTTAAAAAAATTCTAACTATATTGTGAAAATATGAAACCTACTTGGGAATCGATTGTTTAACAAAAAATGTCATTTAAGAATTCATCAATTAGATTTGAAAAAATTTCTAACATATATTGTGAAAAAAATGAAACCTCATTTGAAAATTGATTGTTTAACAAAAAATGACGTCTAAATTAGGATCCATTAACATGAGGTGAGATTCACTAATATCACTTAAAAATTCATTAATCGACGTGGAAAAATTGTTAATGTATATTGTGAAAACAACATAATTAAAATTTCAACATAATTGGGTTTTTTTTTCTTAGGGCATTTAAGACAAACTACATTTTTTTTATTCCATAGTCTTTAATTAGGATTTCAAAATTTTATGATCCTTAATTGAAATTAATATCTTTAAAGGGTCCTTAATTGTCATTTTTCTTAAAACTTAAGTTGAATAAATTAACCCCTTTGGGACTTAGTTGTCATTCTCCTTCAAAAGTATTGTATACCTACTAACAAGGTTATATCTAGTAGAAGGAGTTAGCCTAATAATATGACAAACAAATATTTGAATCCACGTGTGGAAGATGTTCTTTTATTTAGTATCTTATCATACTTCAAAAATGATCGCCTACTGTAAAAAGATTACTAATGAGTAATTAAAAAACATATAGTATACCTATTTTGAAGGATTAAAACTTTTTTAGGATAAGAATTGTGTCAAAGTCAATATTTGCAACAACTCATTCAAGAGTATCTACAATTAAGGAATGTTATTAGCAATTAGATTGATTCAGCAATTTTACTAGGAACTTATCTGGAAGTCACACATTCCACCTAGAATGAAGGTGCATTTCTGGAAGTCCCTCTTGTAATTTGAATACTAAGTGGTTGCATGAACCTTCTCCGTTGGGCTAGAACATTAATTAGTCGCATAAAAGCTCCGCGGATATCATAAAGTTGTCAGCTACTTTCCCCACTATATATGTTACTTGATTAATACTCATCTATTTTAAATTATAAAATATTTTTAAATAAAATCTTACATATCAATAAATATCAAATACACTTAACAATCTTATCTTTTTAAAATAAAAATATAAATTTTTAAAAATACTCATAATTTAATGTATTAAAAAAAAAGATAAAAATTAATTATAAAAAGAAAAAGGATAGTAATAACATTTGTATATTTAATAAAATCGTAATCTACTTAAAGTGTCTTATATTTTAAAATAAAAAAATTCTTTTAAAAATATATTATAATTTGACATGAAGCGAGTATATTAATGATAATACTATTAATTGCTTTGTCAACACACACACACACACAAAAAAAAAAAAAGCATGCATACATGTATGTGTAATCATATAAATAATATTTCAAAACCAAAAAAAATTTATGGGTAACTGCCTAAAAGTAAATCCATCCTTGTTTGTCTATAAATTTGGTGAGTGACATGTTATATAACAAATGTAAGATATACATCCCCAAAATTTGGTAAATTTGTTTGGGAAGCATTTTTCCCACTTTTAGATGCGGTAAGTTGTTTGGGAATTAGATGATTGGGCAAAATGACTTTCAAATATATACACAGAAGCCATTTTTTGAAAGTGGATTTCCAAATGAGCCAGGATGAAACTTTCAAATGTAAATCTCGAAGCCTGATAATGCTAGTACTACGTTCCAAAGGATTTGTCATTAAAAATGTGAATGTATATGAAACTTTTATTAATTTTTATTTCTTTCTTGCAAGATTACATAAATAATATATTTGTTATTTGAAGTTTCAAACTTGGACCCATTTTTTTACCCAGAAAAGAAGAACTCACACCTTTCCTTGAAAAAAATCTCAGACTTCAAATAATGTATTTGTGTAATTTTCCTTTCGATCAAGTAGTTTTTTCCTGACGATCACAAGTAGTTGAAAACAATTAATTTTCTAGACGAAATGGTTTGTGGCTTATGAAAGAAAGATTAATAGAGTTGAGAATTCAATTAAAAACCATATTATACATTACATATCGAACAATTAATTATATTAATTTTTAATATTAATATATGTTAAACTATTTATTATATATTAGGTAAAAACTATTATTTATTATATAATTTTTCCAATATATCAAACTTTTTATTTTTTATTCTTGTTATTAATTAACATATCAAATTTTATGTTATTTAAAATTTTTTATCACTTTTTTAGATTTCTAATATATTACATTGGCATAACAAAAATTGCAAATTATCAAAAATCGATGTCTTTTTTAATAGTTATACATTCAAAATTACATTTTACTATGTGCCCGTTTAGATTTCAGTTGGACATAATAGATTATGAAAATGATTGATTAAGTGATAAATTTTAATTATAATTGATTATGTTAGAAAGCAATCTGTTTGGATGCTGTTGTTCTAAAATTAATTTTAACAGAATTAAAGATGTTTGGATAATTTTTTCAAAATCAATTTTAACTGTATAAATTACCATAAAGAACATTGCTTTTTAAAATTAAATTATTGATAAATTTGTATCTAATAGTATTAAAGTTGTTACATTTTATTTAAGAAGTAAAATATATTATTTAAATTACATATATAATTAATTAAAAATTTAAATTATATTAATATTAACATTTAAATTTATGTAAATAAATAACTAAATATATCTTACTTAAAATAAATTCAATAAAAGACAAGAAAATTAAATTCTTAAATATGAAACATTAATTTTACAATAATTAATGAAGATGATAATATATAAGTTGGTCCCTAATAATATCACAAATACTAGTCATAGTTGATGAAGAAGATGTTACGGATGAATATTTATCACATCATGGTCTTCTTGATCCTCATGGTCTTCCTGATCTTCCCTCTCATGACGCATAAAATCATAATTAGAGTTAGAGTATCTTCTAATGAAATTATGTATCGCCATTGATGTAACAACAATTTAAACTTGTATATCATAGTCATAGCTAAGCATGTTGTGTAAAATTGCAAACATGTTCTTTCAAACTCCAAATGTTCTTTCTATTGTGCACCGTAAACTTGAATGAAAATAATTAAAGACCTCATTATTATTTACAAATCCAATTGATCTTCTAAAATCAGGAAGATGGTAGCGTTCCCATCTATACAGACCAAGATATCCATTTAGTGTTGGATAGCCAGCATCCACTAAATAATATTTATCTTGTAAAAAAAGATTACTATTAATGCCTGTAAGCTGGAAAATCTAACACAAACAAATTGAACAAACAAATATGCCTGAAGACAGATGTGGAAAATTCATGGATCGAGTTATCAGAGCATGGTGAAAAATGCGAGCATTATGTGTAGTACCCTCCCATCCAGCCAAGACAAAAATAAAGTATATGTCCCAATTACACACAGCCATTACATTTTGCATAAGGATTCCTTTTCTTCCAATGTATTTTAATTTTTCACTAGTAGGGACTACACATGGAATATGTGTGCCTTCAATTGCTCCAGTAGCATTTTTAAAGAATGGCCAATATTGCTTATCATTTTCTATTTTGTTTGATACGTGACGAAAGGACTTGTCTTGTGGTTTGTGGTTTGATATATTCTATTGCAAGTTTTGAGCAAGCTATTAAAACCTCATGAAAATGTCTGTGAATAGTCTCTCCTGAATGTTGAAATCTTTCTTGTGCCATCCTATTTCCCAACCCATGTCCAATTATATTTAAAAAAAATTGCAACCATCTTCTGTACTCTCATTCACCTAATATCTTTCAATTCATGCCGTGTCAATTCACTACATAATTGATGAAACACATGTGGTTCCATTCTAAACATTTCATAGCAATGAGCTGGGTGTCCCTCTAAAATTTCATTCACCTACAAATGACCTGTATATTCACTATTTCTTTATGGCTCTTTGCACAAGTGTTTTGTTGCATACAACCCAATGAGAGCACTAACTTTTTGGGCTCTCTTTAGCCTTTTTTAGATGACTCTTCCATATGTCTTGCTACCTGTAGGCAAACACATAAATAATATATGCACTTAGTTTCAGTTATAGATACATCTAAATAAGTCATCTATAGAAATACCAATAACTTTTCCACAACATTGTAATACTTGATTACCATATATAAAAAGTACATAAGTAGTTCAAGAGGCTAAATAGGTCAAATTCAACAATATAATATAAACATGTTAGACTACTCTTTAAGTAAGATCATATGCTCATAACAAGTTTTAAAACTCTAATAATCAACCATTTTGTAACATCCATATCTCAACCACTCTAAAACACTTTCTTCATCATCCTTCATTATCAAAAATATCACCCTAGCCTCTCGAGACATGAAGAGTGACATGCATCGTGAAACCTAATATTTGTCAGTTGCAACTTCTCCCATTGTTTGACTATAGACATAACTTTAGGAATTGATATTTCCTTAGCCTGTTGAGATTCTTCCTTTATTATCTGAGCTATCATGCTCATTGCATCTTTTATTTGACTTGTATTAGGTAACTTGTTCTTCTTTCTACTATTACTGCTTCACCCTTCTTCCTCTTACCACTACTTCTACTTAAGGTTCCTTGAGAAGCATTTAGAACTACTCTATTAAATTCACGGCTTACTCTAATAGTTCCTAAGATCTCATCACTATCTCCTGAACCTTCCTCCAAATCAATACCCTTATTTGCCATATTTGGTCGATACACGTCTTCGTCCTCACCTTCATTCCTATTGTAAATATTAGGCAAAACTTTACTTGAAGGTACCCATGCTCTAGGTCCATTGGCGATGGTACCTTGGAACAACTCGATTAATTCATTGGCAAATGGTAATCCTTTATGTCTGAATTTCTTGTATAATGGATTTTCCTACACATAAATTACTAATAATATTACAGAATACATAAAAAAATAAAATAAATATAAGTCTTACATAATAACATCATACCAATATCTTCTTCTCCCACTAATCATCTGAAGCATCCATAGTATTGTTTTGTGTAATCCCAACCCAATCCTGTCTCACTTGAAACTAACTTATCCCACAGTACCCACTCTTTTCTCATATTATCCCACTTATTCTTAAATTGTTGTCTGTCATATTTCTATTCAGTCCTCTCATTGGAGGTAGAAATTATGCTGAGCCATCCTGCTTTGGTAAAACTACCACCATTTCTTTGCAATTTTCAAACTTGGTCTAAACAAATGTTAATAAATATTCTAATATTTCTTCGATCCCATGAAGCTTTTGACTTATTGTTACTCATTATACTATATAAAAAACTAACATGTTAATTATAGGAATTGTAATTAAAATATTACATGACAAAAACTTGGTAATTTTCAGATGAGTTAAATTCAATAAAGACTCAAACAGCACAAAATTCAACTAAATGACCCTTATATATGCAAAACATACTGTTTGAGAATAAAGCTCCAGTAATCAGTGATCACACAGACCAAAATTAGCACAGAGTTTGACTAGGCATAAAACCAACTTTCAATACCTTTTCCACAATTTGCAAATGTACAAGATTTTGACTAAAATCAAGTTTCAATAGCTAAAAAATCAACTTCCAACAGTTCTCCCATATTCAGCACAGAGTTTGACTAGGCAAAAAACCAGCACAGAAATAACATGAAAAATCAATTTTCACCCACATTATTATTTGCAAATGTACAAGAGTTGTAATGGCCGAAGTAAATGGTTCAAATCACACAACTAATCCATCAATCGCAAGAAGAAATCTACTCGTGCATAGATCATAGTGAAGAGGAAAACAGAGTCTGACCAAGATCAAACATTGCGCCTGACCAAGATCATCCAAAAAAAGGTCAGAAAAGATCATTTACCTCTGAGCCACACTGAGTGAAGAGGACCACGAGCAGATCGGCGATGGATCGAGTAGATCAAGGCAAGAGAGTGCAGATGAAGCTTAATGCCTTCTTCTACTATGGCAGGAGATCATTACCACTGGACACAACTCGGAGGAGGCAGACGGAGGAGGCGATGCCTCAAGGGTTGCACAGCACGAGAACCACAGATCTGCATAAAGTTCGCGGATAGCCAAAGATCATTGCCTCCGTGAGAACCAACTGTGAGACGGCACAATTGTTAAAGGTGGGTGGATGACGGCAGAGACGACACGATTGTGAGATGGCGGATATCGACTACGTTGGGGGTGGGTGGACGACGGCAAGAGACGACACCATTGTGAGGACCAACTGTGAAGATCAAACGAGAGAGGAGATAAAAAATGAGAGAGATCTACAGACCGAATGAGACAAATGAGAGATCAGAAAGAAGAAAGAGAGAGCACGTGAAGGGCAACATGGGTTTTCACAGAAAGAGAGCACGTGAAGAATGTAATAACGATATCAAGATTTTAAGTTGAAGCTGGTTTTTCACAAATAATGGATTAACGTGTACTTTGCCTTATCAATTAATTTTTGCCATTTTGTAGTGTTTCGGTAATTTGTTCAAAAAATCGATTGTGGGCTGAAAAATTGATTTTCTCTTCTATCCAAACACACGCTATATAATTTAAACAACTTTTAGTTATCAAATTAACTTTTAAAAATATATTAAATACAAATTCATTACAAAGTTGGCTTTCATCACTTTAATTTTTATCAAATGAATTTTTGACAAATGGACTTTTGGCCAACTGAAAACTAAACACTCACAAATCTTATTTGGATTTAACTCTTCAAGATCAAAAAGGCAAAAGTCCTTTTTTGCATTACTTTTTTTTTTACTATCATAACTACCCCTTCCCCATAAAGGAGGGGGCACACTCACATCACATACACACCTGATAATATTTTCCCAAGCTATTTGAAAATAGAACCAACAACCTCTATTTTTCAAAGAAATGTGGAATGCCATTGAACCAAGTGGTTATTGGCATATCCAAAAGAGCTTAATGTTATTTAGTTATATGGTTAAAGGTCATTTTTACTCTTAAGATATATGTGAAAGCACATAAATGACCATAAACTTGACTTCAGGTCATTTTTGCCTTTCAACCACTAAGAATTTAATTTCTATAATCCTGCCGTTAAGTCCATCCATTTTGATTGTTATTGTGGTCCACATTTAATTTTTTAATTTTTTTGTTATAAAATATTTAAGTGGGTCATACCATTCATTTTTTAAATATTTTTTCTCCCTCTCTTCTCTTGATCTCTCTCCAATCCTACACCATTCAATATTTAATTTTTTTATAAAATTAGAATGCATTCAACTAAAAGACAATGCTTAGAGAAAGAGAAGTTCATGCAAAACTATTTGGAACAATCATCAATCTCATTCTTCACTCGTAATCCCTCCATCTGCCCTTAAGAGTCTCTAGGAAGCTCCTCTTTGTCTCTCTTTTTCAAGTCCCTATCTCCCTCCTCCCTATGGTTTCAAACCATTGAGCAAGTTTTTTAGCAACCTCAATAGTGACCTTTATTCTGGAATCCAAGACTTGAGATGGCAAGTATAGACTTCTTCTTCACCAACCCTTCCAAGTTTTCACCAAGATCGATTCTCAGTGTGGAAGCATTCTGTAGGACCTAGCAGAAACTGACAAACTTAGACAAGTTGGTATCTTTATTTCTAATAGAAAAATAGGGAAGCCCAGTGTATGAGTCTGCAAGAATAGGGTGTGTGTCCTCCAAAGGTTATTGATAGAGAGCTCGAGTGTGTGTCCATGGATTCTTCATGCAAGCTTCGACAAGAGGGAGAGGAAGGAGGGGGAGAGAGAAAGTGGAGGAGAGGAGAGGGCAAAGTTCTTGTTTCTAGTAATGCGGCAAGTCTTATTTCCACCATCCCCTACGAATACCACATACGTCGTGTCCTTCTCCACCTCCACATATGCTTCTTTCACTTGCTACCTCAATCTGTCCTCTCACTCTCCCTTCTTCCCTTTCTACTACACACATACATATACTCTCTCCTCTATTCACACTAGATACCTCACAGGACCTTGGTTCACTAAAACTGGAGGCAATAGTCAAAACCACAAAGTTGGATGGAGATAGTGAATTTAAGGGAGTCATTGTCAAAGATGGCTTTGGCACACTCTCTAAGGAGCTTAAGGGCCCTTTTAGAGTCTTGGGAAGGGTCATTGGAGATAGAGGAACAATCAACAGAAGTGTGGTTATTGCTGTGCATGTCATCACTATTAATATTACGGTATTGATAATGATGATCCTTATAGCCAAAAAAATTCATGTCATATATATGTTGTATTATATGGATGTGATCAAGCCACTAACACCATCTCCAAGTTCATCATCTCCAGTCGCATTAAAGAGGAAGATGTATCTGGCAATTGTAGGGAACTTGATGAGGCAACTAATAGTGATCGAGAACCAAGTAGGCACATGGACCCCGGATGAGCATCATGTGCTCATCACTGTGATGAAATTTGAACCATCCAGATTTTAATTTGGATGATCCAATTTAAAAGATTATTATATATTTTATTTTTATATTTATTAAAATAAAATTTAAAAAATTATAAAATAATTTTAATAATTTTTTTTATTTTTAATGTGATCTAAATTTATTTAGAGGGTCTAATTTATATTAAAAATTTTTATTTTATTATAGTTAACTATCCAGATGTACTTTGAATTGTTCAAATTTAATCTAGTGTTAATCTTGGGCCTGTAAAAGTTCATCTAGATAGTCAATATATATCAATTATAAAAATTTTAATATTAAATTAGACACTCTAAATTAAATTTAGATCACATTGAAAATAAAAATTTATTAAAATATTTTATAATTTTTATATATTTTTTATTTTAATAATATAATAATTAATAATGCTTTAAATTTGGACCATCCATATCAAAATTTGGATGATCTAGATCTCATTATAGCGATGAGCACCATCATTGTGATGAGAACCAAACCCATTCCGTGCACACACAGGCAGCCACCCATGTAGGTTGGAGGGAAAGTGCGGTTCTGTTCGTGACGTTGTATCCATGTTGCCAGGAGTAAGACTTGAACAAAAGAGAGAAGGAGATGGATGGGAAGAGAGCATGGAGAAGATACATGAAGAGGAAGGGACACCAAGGGCTATCGAACATATGAGAAGGATAGCGAGAAGGGAGGAGAGGAGAGAGAGAGAGAGTATGGAAGAGAGAGCGGAGAGTGGCGTATGAGGGGGGTAAGTGTGAAAAAATAATAAAAAAATGAAGTGAAGCCCTACTAACAAATGTTTCACGTTAGGGGCATGGAGGGAGTAAAATTCTGAGGCTAAGAAATAAAATTAATTTTTAATTGAGTTTAGGTTATGTGTGAACTTTTATATATGAGTAAAATGACCTTTAATTCTTAGTTATAATTAGTAAAATACCCATGCACGTGTAACATATTTTTTTTAAAATAGGTGATATTTACATTTTTATAGAAAGAATTTCACAAAAATAACTTGTAGAGTTGTAATAGACACATTCTTGATATTATTCATTATTTATAATTTTTTTAACTACCTATATGTTCTGATATTTCAAAACTTATATTGTTTATATATTTTTTCAACCAATCAAATTTTATATGGCAACAATTATATATCATAAAACTTAAGTCATTTTAAGTAATTATATATTAAAATTAAATGTATTTTTTATTATATATATCATCCAAATAGCTTTTAGTTTATCAAACTATTTTTTTAAAGAATATTTAAATATAAATTTCATCATAATAATAATTGACTTTTAATAAATGAACTTTTAACATACAAACATTTGCCAAACTGAAAATAATGTGCATTTTTTTTAGGGGGTATTCCTATTAGATATACTTATATAACTACAATGTAAGCTATTTTTTTTTTTAAGGTTCATTTCACAATTTGTATACAAACTAGATAGTTTTTAATATCGTAATTCGTACATGAGAGAAATAAAAATTTAAAAATATTTATTATTTTAATATTTAATTTAATTAAAAATATTAAAATAATAAAAATAAAAATTGCATATGACTCAATGAAATGTGAGCAGAAAAACATTGCAAGAATAAAAAACATATTTTGCAGAGTCTCAAAGAAATTGAAATGTTTAAGACTTGCGGGTGGTGTCACTCTTTACAAAAGATATATTTTATATTGCTGTATTTATGATTATTAAAATGCATCTACTAGTCGATTGTATTGTCATATGGCTAATAGCACTTGATACATCTTAGTGGCATAAAGGTTGTGGGTTTAATTTTATTTGGTATTGTATGTAAGCCAAAAACTTATTTTCATCTATTGAATTTTTTAATTTGAGGATTTATTCAAGGTTTAAATTAGTTCAGATTCTTTTATGTAGACTAGATGATTTAACCTTGCTTAGCTTAGTCCAAATTCTAGTATAATTTCAAAGGAAATAGAGATCTCTTATCAAGTACTTCTTTCATTTTAGATTATAAG
This sequence comes from Prosopis cineraria, assembly GCF_029017545.1. Taxonomy (NCBI): domain Eukaryota; kingdom Viridiplantae; phylum Streptophyta; class Magnoliopsida; order Fabales; family Fabaceae; genus Prosopis; species Prosopis cineraria. Next base: position 20,155 of record NW_026556053.1, on the reverse strand, counting down.
ATATTTTTTGGACGAAATTATATAGATATATTTTATAACTTTATTTTTTCAAGAGACAAATATAACTTTCAAAATCACCTTTAATTTTAATACTATATTTAAAAGAATATTGAAAAAAAATATAATAAAAATAACAATATTAAAAATGTATTATTAATAAAATTTTATTTTTATTCAAAATATTTTATATTTAAAGTATTTTTTTAATAATGTTTTATAATATAAAACAGAAAGAGTATTTAAAGTGACTGTAGAAAGAGTATTTATAATATATCCTTTAAGTCTAGCTCGCAGCAAGATTTTAAATTTTGAGATTTGCTTTGTTCTTAGTGTGAATATGGCCCAAGAAGGGAGTTTAATGGGCTAACGGGCCGGGCTTTCTAGGCTTTCGTTCAGCCATTGATTGACATTTCCATTTTTGACTTCGATGATAAAAGACAATGAATCTCTCTCATCCACAATTTTCAATTCGAACCAAATTGCAACCTGCGTATTTCATAATCTTATTGTGCTCCTTCCGATACCCAAAATTTTTCGAACCCTAATTGCGCAAATCGGTGAGTTGTCGCTTCGGAGCTTCTCGCATCAAGCAAGATTACGTGTTCTATCTTTGTTTTTTTTTTTTTTATTTCACAAGGTACTTCAATTATCCTTCTTCTCCCAATTGTTGATTGTATTTCTTTTATTATTACGTGTTTGGCTTCCAAATGTTCTTATGAAGAAGGTGAGTTTGTATTCGTGCTTCTTCCGGTGGTTTATAAATTCATATATCTGTATTATGTTTCGCTTTTCTGTATTTATTTACGATGTTCAGTGGGATTTTATGTTTGGAAATGCTCTAATTTTTTATTTATTGTTGGTTGATTGGTTTCTCCTAGGAAGACGGAAGACTGGGGTTCTTTCTGCTGTTTGCACTAGTCATATTTGAACCATTGTGTTGCATTCAAACATTTCGCCATGAAGTTCCTAGAGTTTGCTTCTCTAGATCGGTAATTAAGAAATTATGAAATCAATTTATTTGTGATGGATTTTGAATAGATATTTATTTATAAATTGTTCAATAGTATCTTTCTAACATTTATAGGCTGAACGATTTCTTAAGTCATTTGGATATGGGAGAACGTACTATCAAAGGATGTCTTGAAGCTTACACGTGTGAGGAGAAATTGACGACTTCAGTCAGAAGATTTTATTTTGTGTATTCACTTTGGTTGGATTGGTATTAAAAAATTTTACTTGGCGGTGGCTTCTTAGGCAAGCACGCTGGAGCTGACAAAAAACTCTCTCACAGATTGTCTCTAAGTCTGGACAGCGAGGTAAATTGGCTGGGAGGCTATTCCATGTTGCAGTTTTAATCTCAGTAAATTTCGCTTTGTAAAATGTTGTTGCAGTTGATAGTGACTTGGTGTATCGCAAATATATAATTGTTGGGAGTATTTTTAGTGCCTTGGACATTTTTTTTCAAGCTAACTTTCACTGTTTGCTATGTTCTTTTTTATTCTGTCTTAGATAGCGAATTTTTGACTTCAGAATTGATGTTCTTGGATTTCTTATTATAGTCTGTCCTATTATAATACTTGGTGTTCATTGAATAATTTTATGCTGTAATTTACTTATTTAAATATTTAAATTTCAGATTGCTGACTATCTTGGAAGTCATCTGACACTGACTCTTCTTCATCGCCTGATTGCATATCTAGCAGATCCAGGTGGCCAATTGTTCCTAGATAGATTTTGGAAAGGGAAAAATAATTTCAGAAGTTGTATGACATGTTTATCTCACACTTTGTTTGTTTCCAGCCGAGGGACATTGGTCTACTTGTCCTTACCCTTTATCACATGTATCCAGATTATGAATTCAGGTATCTTAGTATCTTATGCTGTATCAGAGATGCTTTTATATGTTGAGTGAAAAGGAGGATTATATGGGTAATGGTATTGTCAGCTTATATGGCGACATGGCAACCCACTATATAATCCCCTTTTGATTGCATTGGGAGTGTTGTCAAGGTTTGACAGACAGTTCATAAAACTGTTGCTCTTGTAGCTGAGAGTTCAAGTCTCTCCATTTCCCAAGTATTTGCTCCGGTCATTTATCTAGCCGGTTGCTGTTGCCTCAAGTTTTATTTAATGTTCCGGTGGTATATTCCATTTTACTTCCCATAATATCATATTCCTACTCCTTTAATGGTTTATAGTGCAGTTAAGCTCACCAATACTTCGCAGAGGAATCGTGGGACAGTTTTAAACAGATTTTCGATACCTACATGCTTGAAGCCTCAAAGGTGCTCCTACTAAAAGGGACTCTTTCTTATGTGAATTTCACTTCTATAATGTTTGCATTTTGACCAAGGGAAAGGGATCATATTATGCCCAAAGTTATGGTTGAGAATAGGGAGGGAACTGAAGGAATTAAAGAAAAAGAAAGGCAGGCTGATTGAAATGAGGGTTAAATTGTAATTCTTCTTCCCCTTGTTTAGATGCTATAAACTTAATGTGGAAAAAGTAATGGAAAGTGAGATGTTAAATAAGTGAGAAGAAATAATTATTTTTTATGATGTTTGTAATAAAATATTGAATGATATTATAAGTATAAGTAATTATTTTTCCTTGAAGGTACCGATTGATTTATGATATGATTCTTTTTTGGGGAATAAAATGCAAGTAGGAGAGGATAAATGATTTTGATGGAACATAATTTTTGAAATCCATAGTCATGTTTGGCATTTGATGGAATTACAAACTAAACAAATGCATGATTACTCTCAATATCTACAAATCTTAAAATATTCATTTTTTATTTTAATCAGTTAATTTTTTAAAATACTATTAAAAAATGTTTTCAATATTTGTATTTACGTTTTTATTGATACAAATTTTTTAAAACTCTTATAAAATATTAAGATATTTATGCAAATACTTAAATACTCTTGGAACAAAAATTTTATTTTTTATTTTGCTAAACATGTGATCTCCAAGCCATATTTTAAGGAGGTTTCTTTATTTAATCAACACTTTTCTTGAGTACCAGCTGTCCTATCATCTTCTGGATGCAATGTTGATTCCTTTGAATGAGAGAATCTCCAGTACCAAAATGGAATGAAAGTTGAATGTGATAAGATCCAACCAAAAATGGATATTATCGGGATTTCATTTCTGCATCTAAATTATACTGAAAAATGCTGCATACTGAACGGGACACGCTATTTTCCAAAGTGGGGGAACTTGGAAATATAAATGAGGGAAGACTGTGGGAAGTTCATTGAAATTCTCCCATTCTCTTCCCTTCATTTTGAAAAATGCCCTGATCGCCAAAATATCTGTGAAACCTTCCTCCCAATCCTCTCTATCCAAAAGGTTCAGTGCCATTTGCCATTTGATGGTCTACTTGGTGTATAAAATGAATATATTCTATATATCTAATTTAGATCATTATTGCTTATCAAGCCTCTTGTAATTACTTGCTGTAGTATGCTGGTAAGATATGTTTTGTCTTACATGTTATTGACTTATAGAACCACAATTGCTTATGTTGTTATGCATGGCGATGAGAGGCATACTGGTAATCTCATTTTCCGTTGGATTCCTTTGGTTATGCAGAAAACGCTGGGCTTTTTAGTTGTTATTGGGTATTTATGGTTGGTTTTTGCCCCAACGTGCTGCACTTATCTCTAATTTTGCTTGGCTTGTCTACTGTAGGAATGGCTTGAAACCAATGGGGGTGTTTCTCTGCTAGACACTCTGTACAGGGCCCTGGATGAGGTGAGTTTTCCTTAGAGTCAACTCCAGCGACAACAAGTGCCATTTTGCTGATTATACCTTTTGATGCAGGTGGTGAAGTTATCAGATTGCGAAATATATAGTTATGACCCAGATTCTGAAGCGGATCCGTTACTAGAAAGAGGGGCAATGTAATATTTTTTTCCACCGTCATCGTCACATGGATTTAAAAAGTTTTATTACGTTATGGTCACTTGTTTTCACTAGCAAACTATCCTTATAAGGTGTTTTGATGGTTTCTTCAGATGGTCCTTTAATTTCTTTTTCTACAATAGGAAGCTTAAGAGGATAGTGACTTTCCGTTTTGGCTGTTATAGGTGGGTTTATTCGGAGTTCATTTTCATGACATCGGGTTTTTTGGGTCATAACAATATTCATCCTTAGCTTTTTTTGTTGTTGTCTTTGGCAGTAATTTGGTAGCTGATGGGTTCCTTATGGATGAGACACAGTACGAGGAAGATGGAGAAATATTTGCTGACATGGATATGTAAGGACATACAATGGTATATATATATATATGTATATGTCAAGATCGTCAACTATTCTGTAATGTAATATAGAGATGTTTTGTCTGAGGCCGAGGGAGTCTTATAGCATCTGTATCCTCCTGTATGCAAGTAGGTTTAGCTTCTGCATCTTCTTCCGCTATGCGGCTAGTAACTAGTATCGTGGTTTGTAATCATCCAGTGTAAAATTGTAGGTCAATTAAGATGATGAGTCTTGATAGATATTTACATATATAGAGTGTAATTTTAGCTTCTGGAACATAATTGGCAAGGACTTGCATGGTGATACAAATTGATGTTGTATTTCGAGGGATTGTGATCAAGGTTTTTGACACAAGCTCCTTTAACATTTACTTGTTTGTAAGCAACAGAGACTGTCTGTCTTTTACATTCATAATTTAATTAAAATTTCTTGGATGGTTGAATGATTTTGCTAGGTGATTGGCAAGATCATATTCATTCCCTGCAAATTTAATGGAAAGAGAGGATGGAACCTGTCTTGGGCTGATTTCTAACAAATAAAAAAGTTTAAGGTGTATTTTTACTATTAAATTTTTTCTTGAGGAACAATTTTACTCTTGTACTTTTAAGTGGAATCATTTTACTTTGAATTATCTTTTGAGAAGCGTTGGACATTTTTGTGGAAGGGTTTTTTTGCTACTCGAAAAAATAATTCAGAAATAAAATTGTCTTGCTTGAGTGTAGGGGTAAAATTGTTATTCAAAAAAAAAAAAATTCAAGAATAAAATTATACTTTAACCCAAAGGTTAAATTCAAAGAAGACTTCTTACCAATGTTAGCATGAGATGAGTACGAGTGATATATACTCATGTTGCCACATGGAAATTGAAACTTCACTCCACGTGCTTTGTGATTGTCAACCAATTGAATTGTTGTGGATGAGTGTGATCCATCCATTGGTTTGGAGACAATTTGAAGATATGGAGCTCACAAGATGGCTATGGTGGAATCTCTCTAACCAACATGGGATGGGGAGCGAGTGGAGTGCCTTCTTTGGTGTGGTTAATTGGTGGATATGGAAGAGATGGAACCTCTTTATATTCGAAAAGAGAAAAGTTAGCAATGAGGCAATTATTGAAAGTTTCTATGCAATGATGAGGTCCATGAGGAAAGCCTAGGCTACCTTACTGCGCAATACAAATAGTATGCTACCTAAAACAAAGGAAGATATGAGATGGGTAGCACTGAGGAACGGATAAGTCAAGGTAAATGTAGATGGTGTCAATGCTCATACTTCACAAGTGGGTGCATGCGGTGGACTTATCAAAGGATTTGATGGGAACTTTATTATTTGCTTCATTCGTAGATTGGATGGAGGAGATAACCTGACTGTAGAGCTATGGGCTTGTATACATAGGTTAAAGATTGCTTTGGATATTGGCTATTGACATGTTATTTTGCAATTTGATTCTTCTAAAGTAATTTTTTTTATTGGACATGAAAATTAATGATAATCATTTGGATGTTGGTATAATCATTGAGGCTAAAACTCTAATAGCTCGTGATTGGGAAGTTGTTACGAGACATGTGCATAGGGAGGCAATCAAGTAGCGGATCTCTTGGCCAAGAAAGGATTATTTGTTGTGCATGGGTTCTACCATATCAACTGCACCAAATGAGCTACAGAACATATTGACAAGAGATAGAGAAAGAAGGAGAAATAAGATAGACTAACTTGCCTATGGTTTCGCTTTATCTATATATATAAAAAAAATTGCGCCTTAACCCATTATAAAATATAGCAAAGGGTTAAAAATTTTTACATAATTTTATTTATACTTTCTTTCGCATCTTATTTATATTTAAAAATTTCAAATTTTTAGTAATTAAACTCATTAAAATCTTATATCCTCTCTATTTCTTTATATTATAATTGAGAGTTAATATCTCATGCATTGCATACCCATAAAATATAGTTTTATTGGAAAGAGGACGGAACTTGCCTTGAGTTGATTTGAATTTAAGCTTGTTCGGCGTATTGTTAGCAAATGTTAAGGTGCATAAAGGAGAGAAATTAAGAATGTTTATAACCTCCTTCCTATGGCTTTTAAGCAAACTTGTATGGGTCTTGGGTACGCTATATATGATTTATGAATAGCGTGGCTGGTTAAAATTTGTACGTTACGCTTAAATATGCAAAGTGGGTTCAAAAAATTGGTCATAATGGCTTTCTCTACATCACTAAAGCTGTATCCCATTTGCATTTATAATATTTTTTTGAATATAACTAGGAAACTTCATTCACAAGAATGTAAGCTGGTACAAACTAAGAAGTAGCAACAAAAAAAGAGAAAACACAAAAGGACCTCTCAAGGAAATATAAACAAACCTAATGATGAAGTTTGTGAAACAAATTAAAATCATAAGGAATATTATAAGCTAATTTAGCCAAATAGTCAACAACCATTTGTATGCATAATCTGAAGGTCATGAAAGTTATTATCTTAAAAGCATTTGCAGAAAGTTCTTGCATTTGCTGAAAGTCAATAAGCATTTGATGAAGCAATTAAAATTCCTAAATTCCCATACTGCCCTCTAATTCCTCATAGAATCATGAAAAGAACATATCCTGGCCTTGTTCAACACGTTATCAATTATTTTGAACACGGCCTGTAATTTATTAATTATTCTAAACAAAGAATAAATGTCAAATAAATATTCATGTTTATATTAGTTTTATCCATGCTTTTTTGTTATCAATGGTGCATGATGTTATTGTTTTAAAAGATAAATTTTTATTTATTTTCATGTTAGATTAATGTAATGCACATGGCTAAAATATTTAAATATTAAACAAAGAATAAATAAAATTTTAACCCTCATAAAAAAATAACATAATTAACAATAGGGGGTTTTGAAAAAAAATTAAAAGTTAAGGGGGTTAATTTTAAATTTTTAAAAGTAAGAAAGGTTATATGTAACTGTCTCTAAATTTAGGGGGGTTTTATGTATTTTAACCATATAAACTATGTACAGTATATACTTTTTATTCAAATATATATTCAAATTTTCTTTTTTATACAAATATACATATAATTATTATTCATCATATCAAATTTTATATTATTTATATACTTTTTCAAAAAATCAAGTTTTATATTACAAAAATTATAAATCACAAAACTTATATCTTTTTTAGTAGTTTCAAATAACCTTTAATATATTAAATTGACTTTAAAAAAGGTATCAAAACGTAATAGACTTTTGATAAATAATTTTTTGTGAAATTAATTTCTGATTAAATGAACTTTTATCAAACTAAAAACTTCAATATAGTAAGATTAATAAGTGGTTTTGTATCAATAACATATGTTTCTAAATTGTGCTTTGCAAAGTATACGCTGGTATTAACTAAGCAGAAGAATAAAAAGGGGTGATGACAAAGCAAATACATGAAATTACCTCAAAAAAATAATTTATCATATATACTCTCTCCGTTCCTTTTTATAAAGTATTTTCAACTAGTTTAGGTATGTCAATAAAAATTAGTTACTTGGTTAAAAGTTACTCCCTCCAGTCTAAAATATAAGTATTTTTTTAATAATAATATGCATATCAATAAAATTTTTATTTTCATAAAATATTTTTTTTTCTCTTTTTCCTCTTAGTTCTAATTTATGATGAATGAGAAGAAGGTTATAAATTCACAAACACAATAATCCAAGTTAATAAATGAAAGGTAAAAAATGAAATTTTTTTTAACAAATACTATATTGTTTATGTTTTGAACCAAAATTAGTTAGAAGAAAATACTTATATTTTGAACTGAAAGAAGTATATCAAAGTGGTTCAATAATCCATTTTATCCCTATTTACTAGAAGGCTCATTTCCAAAGCATGATTACTAGTTATTTTTATAATTGGTTCAAATGTTAGAAAATTTGATAAAATCTCTTGCATTGTGGACCAGAGAGTGGTTCTAGAAGCTCTCTTATAAAGAGTGATGGAGCGTATATCTCTAACCCTTCAATTGATCGTAACTATATTAACTCTCTTTTATAATAAAAATAACAAATGGTCACATGCATGTGTCCTTGAACGTTATTGTCTCAAATCCAATTAATGAGCCGCCACACTTCAATCAGTATGGACGAATTAATTAAGGCCAAGAGATCAAGTGCCATGTATAACTCTGAAGGAAAACCAGCTTGGATCTCGTGTGTTGCACGAATTTGATTTAAGAAATTGTAAGGAATAATAGAGATTGCAACATTTACAAAATTTCAATTTAAGTAATATATAATGTTGTCTTGTTAGATAAAATAAAGTTTTGCGTAGATATATATTCACTTTTAAAGTAGACAAAAATATACGACTTAAATCATTTGCTAGATCATCCATAATAAAATTGTCTTATTAAACATACCAAAGATGTTTTTGAATATGTTTTTATGAAATTATAAATTATCTTATACTGTGGATATAATAGACTAGCTCCCATGCACTGCATGGACTATACACGAGAAAATTGAATTAAGTATTTTAAACATAAACATTTCGAATATTTTAACAAAAACATTAATGATCCTTTGTTAGATAAACTCATGAACATTAAGAAATAACTCATGAGCATATTTATTTATTTATTTATTTTTTCAAATTTCAATTTCCAGATATAAAGTTTGAGCTCACCCTTGCTTAATAAAGTACAAGGTAAGAGAATAAAGCGGACACTAATGCTTTTGGCATTATGGAGCTACATCGATCCATGGCCCAAAATTTATCTCTTCCGAGTCTTGTTTGCACCGCTGCATTCAAGTTCCAATGTCTTCAGCTTATTTTTGTATGCCAGTGTCTCCTTGACCCTGTCTATGGCCTAAAGATAAATATTAATACTCCTCCTGATCGTATTTATAAGTCAATGTCCAACATATTTTATCGAATTCAATAAAAATTTTAAACTTTATTATTTTATCTTAAATTTTAACAAGTTTTTACTTTTACCGTTAATAAATATTCTTGAATCTCGTTATTGATATTTTTATTTAAAGCATTTAATAAAGAAAAAAATATAAAGAGTAGTATTGAAAATTTTCAAGTGCCCAATAAATAGGATCAACTTTTTTTTTTTTTTCTGTCAGTGCTATAAATAAGGGAGTGACTCGTAAACTTAGATCTAACCCATTTCTCAACATGACCTACCATGCTTGCTACTACTAATGAGAAGCGTTTGGGAGACACTGAAATATGGAGCAGGTCTTCAAAGATTAATCTTAGTGGAAAGAAACTGTAGCTATTACGCAAGTAATAAGTGAAGAAGAAAATTCGAAGACATTTTAACTCTTATTGGAATGTGGAAAGAATTGAGGTATGGTTTTCTGAAATGTTAGGTGGTGGTGGTGGTAACTTGGATGAGCGTGAGAAAGTCGTTCTAGCAACTATGTTTTATGGTGCAGTTGGGTGTCAAGAGGTGAGAACCCGGATGCCGATAAAGATGTTAGAATGTTTAATCAAACCTGTGATGAAGGTACAAGGTAAAAGTTGAAGTGGCTGGCACCTTGGAATGGAACTATTAACAACGCATGACAATTCAATAATTTTAGTGTATGTTTGGTTTTTAATTTGTCAAAAATCAGTTTGTTGAAAATTAGTTGTTGTTATGAAATTTATATTTATATCTATATTTTTTAAAAGTCAATTAGATAAATTAAGAGTTATTTGGATTGTAATAGTAAAATATGCTTTTAAATATACAATCATAAAAAAAGATATTAATTTATGATGATTTATAATTTTTTATCATATAATGTAATATATTAGAGAGTTTAAATAATGTGACAACATTTTTAAATAATATAAAATTTAATATCTTAAATAATAATAATAATAATATTATTATTATTATTATAAAGTTAGATTATTATTATTATTATTATTATTATTATTATTATTATTATTATAAAGTTAGATATATTGAAAAAGATTATTACTATTTTATAACTATATTTGAAATTCATCACAAAAAATTTTTTCAATTAATTTTTATATGCAAAAGTAATTTTTATAAACATTTCTTATCAAATTCCTTAAGAAAATTGGTAATTCATAGCGTCTCCTCCTCATCTAGAATTATTTTTCTTTTTCACATATGCATTTAAAAGCCATGTGAACCACCCATCTTATGCCACATGTATTATGCTATTAACATTTCAAAACCTACGTTTCAAAAGCTTCCACTTGGCAAGTTCTCAAATCCACTCTCAATGATTTGTTAAATGTACATTTAATCAAACAACATTCAACATTTCAAAAGTGAAAATGTGCTTTTCAAAAGCCAAAAGTAATGTACTCAAAAAGACCCTTAATTACTTAAATTTAATCAGGAGTTAAGGTACAATTTTGCTCCTAAATTATTCTCAGAGGAATAATGTTGCTCCTAAACTGCTTATCGTAGCAATATTGCTCTTTAACTAATTAAATCAAAGCAATTTTGTCCTTACCTTTTAAACATCTGCTAATTATATCAGTGGAACTCACTTTTTATGGGTTAAGGTACAATTTCATCTTAAACTAATTTCAAAGGAGCAATGTTGCCTTTATAGTTTAAAAATTATAAATGTCCATTAACTGTAACTAGTAGACCCACTTTTTATTATCTTTTTCTAGTTAACATTGAATGAGGTCAAGATTTCAATTAGATTGTGGCATTCTAGTTGTTGAATTGATTTTTTGGTAACTGGTTTATGATAGTCTATATATAGGTTTTTTTTTTTTGGTTTATAATGCATATGAGAGAGTATATTTATTTTGATGGTCAATTTTGTAAGTTGATCTACTCAAAGATGATAAGGAACAACCTTTTTACTTTGAAATGTTATTTATATACTTTTTGTTGGATCAAGAGCTCCTCTTGTAATGTTGTTAGTATGAATTTATACTTCAACTGTTGTTATATTTGTCATTGAAGAAAATTAGTACAAAAATTGAGTGTAACATCTTAAAAATTTTAAGATTCAAATTTATTTTAAAAATAAAATAAAATATCTATAATTAAATTAAAATTAAAAATAATTTGATAGAGGTCCAGAGTTTGAATTTTTCTCAATAAAAGTTTGATTTTATTTGATTTTTAATTATGAGAAAAATTACCAAAATTGACCTAAGCTTTTATTTATAATAAGAAATGTTGGGCTCTTTCTTTTAATTTTTTTCAAAGTGTTAGATCAGCATTTTAAAGAAAAATTGGACACAGAAACGAAATAGAACAAAGAGCAAAGGAAAGAAACAAGCGCACGAGAGAGAGAGAGAGAGAGAGAGAGAGAGAGAGAGGAAGAAGAGAGGAGAAAGAGAGAGAGATATGCTTGGATTTATGAGGCTTTACAACCGTTGTGAGCTTGGTTACACGATAGGTAAACTTTCTACTTCAATCATCTTCCTTCGCTCTTGATTTTCTTCAATTTTTGTAAGAAAAATTTTTTGGAATTTGATCTAAAAGGCTTTATTCTTGTAAGCTTTAGTTTCTTTGGGTCCTAGGGAGGTTGTTTTGAGTTTTTACATGATACTCTAATGTTTTGAGCGGGTAATTGGATGAAAAATAAAGTTTTAGGGCAAAAGTCAAACCCCAAGAGGTTGGGTTTTACTTCTCAATGGTTTAAGTCTATTGATTTAGTTTTAATTTTTCTATTTGAGCCTAATAAAACTTAAATTAAGGTTTGGTTTTCATTATAAGGGCTAATAGTGAAAGTTGGTGGCACTAAGTGAAGGTTTTTAATTGATTAAAAATTATATGAATTGAAAATTAGCCTAGTGATGGCTAATAAATGGTTTTGGTGGTTAAGTGATACTATATGAATGATTGGTTTAATATATGGACCATTAGGATAGATTATAACTCATTGACCCAAGTTGTGTGATATGAGTTATAATCTTCATTAATGCTATTTGTCATGATAAGTGATGTGGATCACTTATATGTTGTAGGGATTGTTGGTGGAATTTGTTCAGAAGTCAAGGAACAAACCAAGTCCTATTTTGTACAAGAGGAACCCTTTTGGTACCAAAAGGTTGAGGTAACAGAAAAATTTATATTTCTTATTATTTTATTTTAGCTATTTTTGAATAAATATTACTAGCTATCATGCATTACATGTTTTAAAAAATTCAATGTGCTTTATAAGGGGTTATGGGGTACTACTTTGATTATAGTGCAAATGTGTTTTCTAATTGTTTAACAACAATGTTTTTATGAAAATGAGATTTGTTTGCATGTATTGTAATCATAAAGAATAGAAGTTGTACTTAAAAAAGTATAATTAAGTAAGGTACCTCAGATAGGCTAAGAAACCGTTTAAGGGAGATTTATGAATGTTATATTACTTTAGAGTGTTAAAGTGGCCAATACTCAGGAAAGGTAGATAAGAGTAAAAGGCATGATCTCGGTGGGAGTTCACTAATGAGAAGTTGTGGACTTGTAATATTCTATGGCACACTTCCAGTACTTAGTATTGCCTTACGTATTGTGGGCTCAGTACACTAAAGTGGTTAGTGTATTGAGTGTTTGACACCTCTCAATAGGAGAGGGAATCCGACATATAAAGTGTGAGGTTGAGTGCTTAAGCCAAGGTAGCCCTTACATGGAGAGTAAGTCGGGTTGGATCTGGGAGGGAGTTAGCTTTGACTGCTCAGGATTCACGTCGAAGGGGCATAGGTGGTTTAGTGGATTAGATCATGCCTTAGATTATGTTTTGTGCCTGTGGAAGTACAAGTAGGTATAAGGTTTACCTGCAAGTTAAAGAGTGCCAGGGGCATTCTGTTGGTCATGAAAGGCCATATCAGCCTATGTCATGCATTCATGCATTTTAAATGGCTAAATTATATAATACATTGAATTTATTATTCATTTATTTGATTATGGATTACTTTATAATAATCAATGTAGATTTCTCTGTTACTGAGACTGTGGTTGTCTCACCCCTTTCTTTTCAATATTTCTAGGTCTAAGCGAAGGAACCAGTGGAGGACAGGAAAAGGAGCATAACTAAGGATTGTTTGTGGATTGTAAAGAACTGCAATCCCTTTCTTTTAAGCAAATCTATTATAATGTATTTATGATTAGAGTGCCAGTAGGATGTGATTATGTATATATGTGTGTGAGTATGTATGGATTGTATGGCTTGTGTATGAATTTTTGTTTGCTTGTAGACTTGTGGCTAGAAAACTTGATTATAGTGTGTGATTTTGATAAATTTATTTAGTAGATCAAGTTTCCACTATAAAAAAAATATTTATTTTGGTATATATGTGATTTCACAAGCAAATCCAAAGTGGTTGCATTGCAAATGGTGTGCTATGGGCAAACATACACCTTGGATAGAGAGAGTGGGTGCATGGCCCCACAGAGATCTCTGAGTCAAGTAAAAATATTTAGCGTGTGTATTCATATATGTATATGAAATTTGAAATAGTTTTTGGCCACTCTTATATGATTTGTGCATTTTGGGGGTTTAGGGTCCATTTCGGGAAATATCACCTGAGTGATTAAATTTTGGTATAAAGGTTTTTCTATCATTTAAATATTCTATCAGGTGTTTTTAGTTCTATTTGACATATCCAAAGTGCTCCCATAGGTTTGTGACCATTAGGATGAGATTTGGACAATTTTAAAAATGGTTTTTATCAAAAAACTACACTTTGTATCCGAGTATTCATATTTCAATCTGACCGTTGGATTTTTCTTAAATTTGGGTTACAAGTAAAACCTTTTATAAGCTTCGTGTTGGTTTTAGAATCACATCGATCAGACACCCGATGGAGAAATGGCACACTCTAGAATTTGGTCCGGAGGAGCTGTCATGACAGCAACAGTGTTGATATTGAAACATACGCGAAATTCAATCCATCAGTTGGATCTTTTCAAAATTTATATGCTAATAGTACTCTTTAAAAGTGACAGGTGGGCTTTGGAATCGCTTCGATTGGAGGTTAGATGATGAAATGGTGCACTTCGGAAGTTAGTCCGGAGGTGCTGTAATGACAGCTAAAAAGCTGTAATGACAACAAAAATGACCGAACTTGTAACATGTCCAATTTTTAATCTAACCGTTGGATCTTTTTAAAATTTGGTGTACTACTAGTAAACATTAAGAATGATGTGTGAGCTTTAAAATTACTTCGATCGGGGACTGGATGACAGAATGACGTCTCCCAAAAGTTGGCCTGGAAGGGCTATTTAATGCTGTCAATGCTGTCATGATAGCATCTTTTTACCCCGCTTTCGCCTAGGTTTCTTCCATGTGCTATAGGTAAAACCTATAATTCTTTTTAAAAAGGTTTTAAATGTTTATTTTGCAATGGTGTATCTATTTAGTGATTTAAATGATTTGATTCCTAAGTTGGTTTTAGGATAACTCCTCAACCACACTTAGTTTATTTGAATTGTGTGATTTTTGAATAACACTCAGGGCAAGTGTTACATTGAGCTTCTTTTCAATGTATAGTTCGTAACTTGTTGGAATGTTTGTGAGGAATATCATGACAAAGATAAATATTTTCACATAAATATTGAATGTTAGAAAAGATGCAAATGAAATGACATGAGTACAAAAAGTACTTTTCATTAACTCTCTCTAGTTTACAAACGTTTATAATTTTTAAACAGCAGGGGCAACATTGCTCTGAATTAATTAGTTTAGGGGGAACATTACTCCTTTGAAAATAATTTAAAAGTAAAATTGTATCTTAACACATAAAAAGTGAGCTATACTAATACAGTTAATGGACATTTAAATGGCGGGAGCAATATTGCTCCAATTTAATTAGTTTAGGTGCAACATTGTTATGATAAGTAGTTTAGAGGTAACATTGTTACTTTCAAAATAGTTTAGAGGTAAAATTATACTTTAACCCTTTAATTAGCTTAGAATTTGAACAAGACGTCAAGACTGATAAGCCATCAATTAATTTAATTTTTAAATCTTAATTAATTGATTTTGAAATTTAAATCGAGTAGGGAAATGTGAGTCACATATTCTAAATAAATAGAAGCTGTAAGATTAGAAACGTAACAAATAAAGAATGAAATACCATAAATCCTCCAAGGTAAAATGCAACCACAGTAAGAACTATTTCCTCTAATACGGGTCAAACCAAGCAAGGCGCATTCTGAAAGGATTCAATAGTTTAAGTAATATCAACAAATTGTTCTATGCGGCTCCACAATAATAGGATAGCTTTCACGCATCTGCTAGAAGACCAAATAACAAAAGGACGACCTTAATGGGCGCAAATTAAAACAATTTGGTCTATCATAAGTCATAACCTATAAATGATAACAATTAACAATCGTAGTGTTGCCATCTGCAGACTCCAGATGCCTCAGAACCTGCTCAAGCCTGCCATCTCAGCAAGCATGCCGCAAATGAAGTAGGCCCCCATCAATCTAAAGTTAAAAGCCCAATTATGAGTGCTAAATGGACCTAAAACTCTCTCTCTATATTTACTGCAGCACCAAATGTTCCAAAGAAGGGCTGCATCTCTCTCGCTCTCCCTCTCCCCTCCCCCTCCTTTCCTCTCTCTCTCTCTCTCTCTCTCTCTCTCTCTCTCTCTCTCTCTCCACACACACACTCTCTCTCTCTCTCTCTCTCTCTCTCTCAACTGCTAGTAAAAGGAAAATAGCTATTTGATGCAGCCAGCCAAGCACCAAAATAACGTACGACAACCAAACCCAAGTTAATGTAAAATGGAAGCCATTCTCCAAAATTTAAATGAGATATTATAATGGAAAATGGAAAATAGCCATTTGATGCGGTCACTGTGATGACTGAGTACTATGATACTATATAAAATGAAATTGCACTAACCTTTTATCTTGTTGATCTTCTGCTGTATGTGACTATACCCATATACTCTATTCAAAATATGTTGTTAGTTTGGAATGATTGTGAAGCTTAAATATATAGTAGGGAAATAAATATTAATCTACAAAAATGTCTCATGATGTTATGTTTGATAAGTATATAGAAACTAGACTAACAATATGCAACTTTTATAGTATAAAAACCTTATTCATATGAATGATTTCCCTCAAGTTCTGCATAACCCCAATGCCCTCCTGTAAAATCTCCTTCCTTAATCACAATTAATCACCAAAAGTCCCAGACAATCATTGGGTTAAATCAACTAGATTACCAAGTTTGTAATTATAAAAATGAGATCCTAAGTTTTTTTTTTTTAATTCAAATTACGTAATTGTCATTTAACCACCTCTAATTAGAGTAAAATAATGATTCAAAGTATGAGATATCTTATAGGAGTGAAAAAGACTTAAAATTAGTTAAAAAATATCAAAAAATGAAAACAGGGCTACACATCGCAACATATGCACATGCAACATTACTGTCCCTTTTTGTACCACGAGCCACAGTGCAGGCGCCATAGACCATAGTTAGTTGCACATATCAAACAAACAATTTGTTATTATTTGAAGCAATCCGGGGCAATGATGATAGTGTGAATAAGGTCAATGTTAGTGATAGAACTAATGGTAGAGAGGAATATGAGTGATGTAAGGGAGGAAAGGGTGAGTGGGGTCAATGTGCATGATCATGGATGGATGGCAGTTCACCCAAGAGAATAGAGAGTCACAAAAGTCTACGACGTGATACTCACCAATACTGCAAAGCTTTAGTGTTTTGGTTCTTGATACTTACCCTAGACTAGGTATTGCCTTAGACTAGGTAAAATGACACCCCCATGAGTTTAGAATGGGAGAATCTATGGTTCGAGAGTGAGTATGGGGCCTTGGTTAGGACACCCCCTGACAATTGGAAAGCAGGTCTAATTCAGTCGTATGAGTTAGTTTTATATAATTTAATAGCTCATGGATTCAATCAAAAGATATAAGGAGAAAAATAAGAATGGAATGCATACGATCATACATAATTATTATCATTTCATTATGTGCTTGGTGATTAGTGATTAATAATCTTATGATACATGTTGAATACTGATAAAATGTTAACTATATACTTGAATTTATGTGTCTTGATTACTAAGATTGTTGTAATACTTGATTGAACTCAGTATGTAAAGAGAGTACTCTTATGCATGTCTATTATTACAATTGAGCCTATGTTATGAATTAATATTTAAGGGGAGACACTTGTATAGGTGCAAAGGGCTGGGATGCTCATATGGGCACACATTGTTCTAGGATTCGGTTGTGGCCCACGACGAGTGCTTGGTGCGTGTTGGTCGTGATAAGTAGAGCTATTAGCTGCAGTGAACTAGTGCAGCTTTCCAAATGATTATTTTCTCTTTTGGTATCTCTTTCTTAATGCTAAGTTATATATTCCATATTTTTCGTATATTCTTAATGATTCTTATTTTTGAAAAATATTATTATCTCTTCAAAAATATGTGAGACCCCAATTTTAAATTTGACCTCTATATTTATTATTAACTTTAAAGTCATGGTTAATCTTTTTATTTTAGGGTTTTGGGTAATGGAGTTAATTAATGATTAATGATGGAGGTCAGTACAAGGTAGATGGTCCAGATGGATTCCAAATGGTCTCAAAAATGTGTGCGTTTGTCAACTATCACTAGCGCTAATCCTTATTTGGCATGATGATTCCAATCTAGTCAATTTTAAGTGACAATCCTATTGGTCCAAATTTCGAGCATGAATTCTTTAGGTTTTATTTCAAATCTTCTTCTACAAAAGAAATTCCCTTTGGAAAAACATGCGTGATATATCACAGCATTTATATGTTCATTAATCAATAATAATCATAATAGAATAATATTATATTAACATTAGAAATAAATATTGAACCAATAATGAAACAAATACTAAAATTAAAACATTAAATAACAATGTATATAATATAAAAAGGAAGTCTAAATGAGTTACTAATATAAATAAATTTAAAGAGACAATTCATGATATAACTAACTAGTGCTAATTCTGAACATTAAATAACGATTTATATAACATATATATAACTAACAATTAGAAAAAAATAAATATGAATCATCAAACGAAATGAATAACTGATAATGTAAATAAATGATTATTACTAAAACTAAAACATTAAATAACAAATATGTATATATATATATAACAAATAATTATAGAAATAAATAATATTAATCATTAAACTAAACATGTATATTTTCTCAAATATAACTTTCTTATAAATATTATATAAGAAGCATTAATTACTATTAAAATGTAATTCACCCCTTCATTTCATGCCTATTTGACTAATTTGTATAGCTGCACATGAAGAAGGGATAAAAACTACTCCTTATTTTTTAAAAATATAAGATAATTTTTGAGAAGTTAGATGTTAAAAAATATAAAATATTTTTAATCTTTTGAGGTATAATCATTTTCCTTTTTCAAAAGTATTTCTATTAAATAAAATACTGTATATTTATTTTAGGATGTTATAAAGATAAATATAAAAAAATAAATTAGTTTTAAATAAGTAAAATGTTTTACTAGGATGAGATTTTGTTAAAAATAACTTACATTTTTAAAACAGATAAATATATTTTTTTTTGGATCTAAGAGTGTGTGCGGTTGTGTGAATATAATATTCATACAAGTATCAAAATAATTAATAATAAATATCTAAGAAGATTTTAATAAAGATAGATAAGTTATAATGTCGCACCCGAAAAATGCGACGCGGACGGCGCGCGAGCTGAGGTCCCGGCCTTCGCGTCGGGAACCGGATCGAACGAGGAGTTCGCCACCAAAGATTTTGAGGTAAATCTCGGGAAACCGATTAAATGGAGGATAAGGATGATCTGCGGAATTAAAGAATAGGTTCGGGAGTTGGTTGAGTGTGGGAAGGTGTTAGGCACCCCACAACACCCGTTCGTCAGAACGGTTACCTGAAGTTTGTTGTGCTCTTTTAATATGGTTTTATAATTATTTTAATTATCCCTTTTATATCATGTGTTTGATAAAAATGATGAGAAATATTTATTTATTTACGAGGGAGGACGGACTTGACTCAGAATCTGACTCTGAGGCCTACGTACCCTGTGATGGGATCAAAGTCCACGTAGTTCGGGCTTAAAGTTTGTTAGTGAAAATATTTTTGAAGAGAATTAATTAGAAATAATTCACCATTTTGCAAATAAAACAATTCTGAAATTTTGATATTGTGTTTTATTGCAAAAGGTAAATTTAATTTTAATTATTTTCTCCATTTTTGAATTTTTGGGAATAAGAAAGAAAAGGGTTTAAAATCATTTTTTTATGTTTTATGATTGAGAATTTTAATTGCTTATAAATACATCAGAGCCTTATTAGTTCATACAGTAATGCAATTATTCTAAGTATCTGCGGAGATTCCGAAACCTCACACGATAAAAGAATTTAGCAATTTAAGTTATTTATTTTTAAGTGTTAATAAGAGTTTGCTTAAGTATGTATATATGTTTTTAAAGAATTGTAATCATCATACCTGTATAGCCTTATTAGCTTATACGGTAATATGATTATCCTAAATATTGCAGAGATTCTAAAATCTCACACGATAAAAGAATTAAATTTAATTAATTGATTTAATTAATTATATATAATATATATGTATATATATATATTTTTAAAACTAAATCGTTATATCTGCAGAGTCTTATTGACTCATACGATAATACGATGATCTTATAAGCCTACGAGATTCAAAAATCTCACATGACTAAAAGATATAATTGGCAAAATTGATTGCAATTTAAATAATTTAATTTGTTTAATTAATATTATATATAAAAATGTTTTTATATTTATTACAAAAATGTGGTTTATTTATTTACCATATAAATTGTGAATCACGATATCCTATCTGCGAAGATTTATTATCCTACAACGATATTGTGATTAATTTAAGTCT